>NC_088400.1:2644202-2649202 GCF_034236695.1 Oncorhynchus nerka
TAATAATAATAATAATAATAATAATAATAATAATAGTGTTAATGGAATAAGTTGTTTCCTACCAGTGTTGATGATGGATGGGGCTGAGCAGGATCGGCAATAAGTAGTTGTTTCCTACCAGTGTTGATGATGGAACATGGATAAGTAGTTGTTTCCTAAGTGTTGATGATGGAAGCAGGATCGGCAAAAATAGTTGTTTCCTACCAGTGTTGATGATGGATGGGGCTGAGCAGGATCAAAAGGGGAGTAGTTGGCAGTGTTGATGATGGATGGGGCTGAGCAGGGGGCAAAGTAGTTGTTTCCTACCAGTGTTGATGATGGATGGGGCTGAGCAGGATCGGCAAAGGGGAGTAGTTGTTTCCTACCAGTGTTGATGATGGATGGGGCTGAGCAGGATCGGCAAAAGGGGAGTACCAGTGTTGTTTCCTACCAGTGTTGATGATGGATGGGGCTGAGCAGGATCGGCAAAAGGGGAGTAGTTGTTTCCTACCAGTGTTGATGATGGATGGGGCTGAGCAGGATCGGCAAAAGGGGAGTAGTTGTTTCCTACCAGTGTTGATGATGGATGGGGCTGAGCAGGATCGGCAAAAGGGGAGTAGTTGTTTCCTACCAGTGTTGATGATGGATGGGGCTGGCAGGCGGCAAAGGGGGAGTAGTTGTTTCCTACCAGTGTTGATGATGGATGGGGCTGAGCAGGATCGGCAAAAGGGGAGTAGTTGTTTCCTACCAGTGTTGATGATGGATGGGGCTGAGCAGGATCGGCAAAAGGGGAGTAGTTGTTTCCTACCAGTGTTGATGATGGATGGGGCTGAGCAGGATCGGCAAAAGGGACCAGTGTTGATGATGGGGCCAGGACCAAAAGGGAGTAGTTGTTTCCTACCAGTGTTGATGATGGATGGGGCTGAGCAGGATCGGCAAAAGTGTTGATGGGAGTAGTTGTTTCCTACCAGTGTTGATGATGGATGGGGCTGAGCAGGATCAGTGTTGATGATGGATGGGGCTGAAATCGGGGGAGTAGTTGTTTCCTACCAGTGTTGATGATGGATGGGGCTGAGCAGGATCGGCAAAGGGGAGTAGTTGTTTCCTACCAGTGTTGATGATGGATGGGGGGCAGGATGTAGTTGCAGTGTTGATGATGGATGGGGCTGAGCAGGATCGGCAAAAGGGGAGTAGTTGTTTCCTACCAGTGTTGATGATGGATGGGGCTGAGCAGGATCGGCAAAAGGGGAGTAGTTGTTTCCTACCAGTGTTGATGATGGATGGGGCTGAGCAGGATCGGCAAAAGGGGAGTAGTTGTTTCCTACCTTGCTACCGGTTAATGGACAAAACAAATGTGCTTTTCTTTCAAAAACAAGGACATTTTGATGAGACAGCAAACTTTTTACCTGTCCTTTAGTTTATCAAATTGGATAATCATCTGTTATTACTTTTAACTGTAGTGTGTGTATATATCTATCACATTAGATTCTCTGGTCTGATGAAACCAAGATTGAACTCTTTGGCCTGAATGCCAAGCATCATGTCTGGAGGAAACCTTGCACCATCCCTACGGTGAAGCATGGTGGTGGCAGCATCATGTCTGGAGGAAACCTTGCACCATCCCTACGGTGAAGCATGGTGGTGGCAGCATCATGTCTGGAGGAAACCTTGCACCATCCCTACGGTGAAGCATGGTGGTGGCAGCATCATGTCTGGAGGAAACCTTGCACCATCCCTACGGTGAAGCATGGTGGTGGCAGCATCATGCAGTGGAGATGAAAGATGAAAGATGAACAGATCAGAGTCCCTGATGAAAACCTGCTCCAGAGCGCTCAGGACCTCAGACTGGGGTGAAGGTTCACCTTCCAACAGGACAATGACCCTGAGCACACAGCCAAGACAACGCAGGAGTAGCTTTGGGACACATTTCTGAATGTCCTTGAGTGGTTCAGCCTGAGCCTGGACTTGAACATCTTTTGAGAGACCTGAAAATATCTGTGCAGCAACGCTCCCCATCCAACCTGACAGATCTTGAGAGGCTCTGCAGAGAAGAATGGGAGAAACTCCCCAAATAGAGGTGTGCCAAGCTTGTAGCGTCATACCCAAGAAGACCAGAGGCTGTAATCGCTGCCAAAGGTGCTACAACAAAGTACTGAGTAAAGGGTCTGAATACTAAATGTACTTGAGGCTGTAATCGCTGCCAATGATGCTTCAACAAAGGGCCTGAATACTTATGGAAATGTGGTAGTTTTGCAACAAAAAAAAAAAAAATAAATAACAAAACTGTCTACAAACCTGTTTTTGCTTTGTCATTGTGGGGTATTATGTGTAGATTGAAGATAATAATTATTTAAAATCCATTTTAGAAAAAGGTTGTAAAGTAACAAAATGTGGAAAAAGTCCAGGGGCCTGAATACCTTCCTGAATGCACTGTATATAAGCATTCAAGTTATAGAACATGGAGCATCTTTCAAGGAACACACTAAGTGGGACAGATACACCATCTTCATTAGTTTGAGATCCCTTTCAATGTCCTGATGCACCCCCAGCTGTCACAATGTACCCACAATGTCCTGATGCACCCCCAGCTGTCACAATGTACCCACAATGTCCTGATTCACCCCCAGCTGTCACAATGTTCTGATTCACCCCCAGCTGTCACAATGTACCCACAATGTCCTGATTCACCCCCAGCTGTCACAATGTCCTGATTCACCCCCAGCTGTCACAATGTACCCACAATGTCCTGATTCACCCCCAGCTGTCACAATGTCCTGATGCACCCCCAGCTGTCACAATGTCCTGATTCACCCCCAGCTGTCACAATGTCCTGATGCACCCCCAGCTGTCACAATGTTCTGATTCACCCCCAGCTGTCACAATGTACCCACAATGTCCTGATTCACCCCCAGCGGTCACAATGTTCTGATTCACCCCCAGCTGTCACAATGTCCTGATTCACCCCCAGCTGTCACAATGTCCTGATTCACCCCCAGCTGTCACAATGTCCTGATTCACCCCCAGCTGTCACAATGTCCTGATTCACCCCCAGCTATCACAATGTCCTGATTCACCCCCAGCTGTCACAATGTCCTGATTCACCCCCAGCTGTCACAATGTCCTGATTCACCCCCAGCTGTCACAATGTCCTGATGCACCCCCAGCTGTCACAATGTCCTGATTCACCCCCAGCTGTCACAATGTCCTGATGCACCCCCAGCTGTCACAATGTTCTGATTCACCCCCAGCTGTCACAATGTCCTGATTCACCCCCAGCTGTCACTATGTCCTGATTCACCCCCAGCTGTCACAATGTTCCCACAATGTCCTGATGCACCCCCAGCACAATAGAGAAGCTGTCCTCCCCCCCTGCCCCCACCTCTCCCACAGCGTAGAGAAGCTGTCCTCCCCCCTGCCCCCACCTCTCCCACAGCGTAGAGAAGCTGTCCTCCCCCCCCCCCTGCCCCCACCCCTCCCACAGCGTAGAGAAGCTGTCCCCCCTGCCCCCACCTCTCCCACAGCGTAGAGAAGCTGCCCCCCCCCCCCCCCCACCTCTCCCACAGCGTAGAGAAGCTGTCCTCCCCCCTGCCCCCCACCTCTCCCACAGCGTAGAGAAGCTGTCCTCCCCCCTCTGCCCCCACCTCTCCCACAGCGAGAAGCTGTCCTCCCCCCTGCCCCCCACCTCTCCCACAGCGTAGAGAAGCTGTCCTCCCCCCTCTGCCCCCCACCTCTCCCACAGCGTAGAGAAGCTGTCCTCCCCCCCTCTGCCCCCACCTCTCCCACAGCGTAGAGAAGCTGTCCTCCCCCCCTGCCCCCACCTCTCCCACAGCGTTGAGAAGCTGTCCTCCCCCCTGCCCCCCACCTCTCCCACAGCGTAGAGAAGCTGTCCCCCCCCCCTCTGCCCCCCACCTCTCCCACAGCGTAGAGAAGCTGTCCTCCCCCCTGCCCCCCACCTCTCCCACAGCGTAGAGAAGCTGTCCTCCCCCCCTCTGCCCCCACCTCTCCCACAGCGTAGAGAAGCTGTCCTCCCCCCCCCCCCCCCCCTCTGCCCCCCACCTCTCCCACAGCGTAGAGAAGCTGTCCTCCCCCCCCTCTGCCCCCACCTCTACCACAGCGTAGAGAAGTTGTCTGCCCCCCTCTCTGCCCTCCTCCCCCCTCTCCACATCACACCCAGCAGAAGCTGTCCTCCCTTCCTCCTCCTATCTCAAGCTGCCTCATGCACACAGCGTGATATCCCGTCAGGAAGATGTCTCCATGTTGGTTACTACACCAGCCGCGTCACGAAGCATCATAATGAACACAGGACATCCTCATTCATGATCACTCTTTTGTTACGCTTCTGTCTTTGTTGCGTCTTCAAAAGAAAAGGAAATAGATTTTGGGCATTTTGAACATTTCATGTGTGGAGCCCAGAGGGAGTTGAGAGATGTCCCTAACTAACTCTGTCTATAGATGTCCCTAACTAACACTGTCTATAGATGTCCCCTAACTAACTCTGTCTATAGATGTCCCTAACTAACACTGTCTATAGATGTCCCCTAACTAACACTGTCTATAGATGTCCCTAACTAACACTGTCTACAGATGTCCCCTAACTAACACTGTCTATAGATGTCCCTAACTAACACTGTCTATAGATGTCCCCTAACTAACTCTGTCTATAGGTATCCCTAACTAACTCTGTCTATAGATGTCCCTAACTAACACTGTCTATAGATGTCCCCTAACTAACACTGTCTATAGATGTCCCTAACTAACACTGTCTATAGATGTCCCCTAACTAACTCTGTCTATAGATGTCCCTAACTAACACTGTCTATAGATGTCCCTAACTAACACTGTCTATAGATGTCCCTAACTAACACTGTCTATAGATGTCCCTAACTAACACTGTCTATAGATGTCCCTAACTAACACTGTCTATAGATGTCCCCTAACTAACACTGTCTATAGATGTCCCCTAACTAACTCTGTCTATAGATGTCCCTAACTAACACTGTCTATAGATGTCCCCTAACTAA
>NC_088400.1:2651702-2672397 GCF_034236695.1 Oncorhynchus nerka
CTGCTATTAAACCAAATAAATGATTTTGGGCTGGGAACAAGTGAAGACATCAAAACTATGAAATAACACATATGGAATCATGTAGTAACCAAACAAAGTGTGGATATTCTACAAAGTAGCCACGCTTTGCACACTCTTGGCATTCTCTCAACCAGCTTCATGAGGTAGTCACCTGGAATGCATTTCAATTAACAGGTGTGCCTTGGTAAAAGTGAATTTGTGGAATTTCTTTCCTTCTTAATGCGTTTGAGCCAATCAGTTGTGTTGTGACAAGGTAGGGGGGGTATACAGAAGATAGTCCTATTTGGTAAAAGACCAAGTCCATATTATGGCAAGAACAGCTCAAATAAACAAAGAGAAATGACAGTCCATCATTACTGTGATGAAACTGGCTCTCATGAGGACCGCCACAGGAAAGGAAGACCCAGAGTTACCTCTGCTGCAGAGGATAAGTTCATTAGAGTTAACTGGCTCTCATGAGGACCGCCACAGGAAAGGAAGACCCAGAGTTACCTCTGCTGCAGAGGATAAGTTCATTAGAGTTAACTGGCTCTCATGAGGACCGCCACAGGAAAGGAAGACCCAGAGTTCCCTCTGCTGCAGAGGATAAGTTCATTAGAGTTACCTGGCTCTCATGAGGACAGCCACAGGAAAGGAAGACCCAGAGTTACCTCTGCTGCAGAGGATAAGTTCATTAGAGTTACCTGGCTCTCATGAGGACCGCCACAGGAAAGGAAGACCCAGAGTTCCCTCTGCTGCAGAGGATAAGTTCATTAGAGTTACCTGGCTCTCATGAGGACCGCCACAGGAAAGGAAGACCCAGAGTTCCCTCTGCTGCAGAGGATAAGTTCATTAGAGTTACCTGGCTCTCATGAGGACCGCCACAGGAAAGGAAGACCCAGAGTTACCTCTGCTGCAGAGGATAAGTTCATTAGAGTTACCTGGCTCTCATGAGGACCGCCACAGTAAAGGAAGACCCAGAGTTACCTCTGCTGCAGAGGATAAGTTCATTAGAGAGTTACCAGCCTCAGATTGCAGCCCAAATAAATGCTTCACAGAGTTCCAGTAACAGACACATCTCAACATCAACTGTTCAGAGGAGACTGTATGAATCAGGCCTTCATAGTTGAATTGCTGCAAAGAAACCACTACTAAAGGACACCAATAATAAGAAGAGACTTGCTTGGGCCAAGAAACACGAGCAACGGACATTAGACTGGTGGAAATCTGTACTTTGGTCTAACGTGTATAAATTTTAGATTTTGGTTCCAACCGCCATGTCCTTGTGAGACGCAGAGTAGGTGAACGGATGATCTCTACATGTGTGGTTCCCACCTTGAAGCATGGAGGAGGAGGAGGTGTGATGGTGCTTAACCAGCATGGCTACCACAGCATTCTGCAGTGATACGCCATCCCATCTGGTTTACTCTTAGTGGGACGATCATTTGTTTTTCAACAGGACGTTGACCCAACACACCTTCAGGTTGTATCAGGGCTATTTGGCCAAGAAGGAGAGTGATTGAGTGCTGCATCACATGACCTGGCCTCCACAATCACCTGACCACAACCCAATTGTGCAGCATGATAAGTGGGAGGCTAACAACGCAGCCAGACAGCTCTAGTAATGAATCAGGAAGTGGAGCTGTGTAGCATGATAAGTGGGAGGCTAACAACGCAGACAGACAGCTCTAGTAATGAATCAGGAAGTGGAGCTGTGTAGCATGATAAGTGGGAGGCTAACAACGCAGACAGACAGCTCTAGTGTTGAATCAGGAAGTGGAGCTGTGTAGCATGATAAGTGGGAGGCTAACAACGCAGACAGACAGCTCTAGTATTGAATCAGGAAGTGGAGCTGTGTAGCATGATAAGTGGGAGGCTAACAACGCAGACAGACAGCTCTAGTATTGAATCAGGAAGTGGAGCTGTGTAGCATGATAAGTGGGAGGCTAACAACGCAGCCAGACAGCTCTAGTATTGAATGAGGAAGTGGAGCTGACTCTTTGCTCTTGGCGCTACAAAGTGGCTGTACTGATGGACTGACTTGATCCTCTCAATCACATGAGACACATTTGACAGAGGTACCGAACTTAACAGAAATATAAATATAAATATAATAATATATAATATAAATAAATTAACATAAATTATACTTTGAACAGTTTGTATTTGTTGTATTGAAAAGGTAGTGAAAAGTCGCGGCCAAAAGTTTTGAGGATTTTACACAAATATTAATTTTCACAAGGTCTGCTGCCTCAGTTTGAATGATGGCAATTTGCATATACTCCAGAATGTTATGTAGAGTGATCAGATGAATTGCAATTCATTGCAAAGTCCCTCTTTGCCATGCAAATGAACTGACTACCCAAAAAAAACATTCCCACTACATTTCAGTCCTGCCACAAAAAAGACCAGCTGACATCATGTCAGTGATTCTCTCGTTAACACAGGTGTGAGTGTTGACGAGGACAAGGCTGGAGATCACTCTGTCATGCTAATTGAGTTTGAATAACAGACTGGCAGCTTCAGGGTGTAAATCAGCTATAAAGATGTGTCGGCATCGAGTAATTGTCTCTGGCCCCCTCCCAGTTAGAAGTGATGAGCTCTACAGCAGAGTCTCACAACTCAATCGCTGGTAGAAAACTGTTTTCTGATAGATAGAATAGAATTTGTAGATAATTGGTCCTCTTTCTGGGACTCGCCCACAAACAGGACCAAGCCTGGCCTGTTGAGGAGTGACGGACTCCATCCTAGCTGGAGGGGTGCTCTCATCTTATCTATCAACATAGACAGGGCTCTAACTCCTCTAGCTCCACAATGAATTAGGGTGCAGGCCAGGCAGCAGGCTGCCAGCTTAGTGGAGTCTGCCACTAGCACAGTCAGCTCAGCTATCCCATTGAGACCGTGTCTGTGCCTCGATCTAGGTTGGGCAAAACTAAACATGGAGGTGTTCGCCTTAGCAATCTCACTAGGATAAAGACCTCCTCCATCCTGTCATTATTGAAAGAGATTGTGATATCTCATCTCAAAATAGCGCTACTTAATGTTAGATCCCTTACTTCCAAGGCAGTTATAGTCAATGAACTAATCACTGATCATGATCTTGATGTGATTGGCCTGACTGAAACATGGCTTAAGCCTGATGAATTTACTGTGTTAAATGAGGCATCTCCTCCTGGCTACACAAGTGACCATATCCCCAGCGCATCCCGCAAAGGTGGAGGTGTTGCTAACATTTACGATAGCACATTTCAATTTACAGCTTCTAGTCATGAAATCTATGCAGGCTACTCAATCACTTTTTATAGCTACTTTATAGCTGATTCCTATCAGACCTTGTAGTCATAGCAGATAATATTCTAATTTTGGGTGATTTTAAAATTCACATGGAAAAGTCCACAGACCCACTCCAAAAGGCTTTCGGAGGGAGCCATCATCGACTCCAAAAGGCTTTCGGAGGGAGCCATCATCGACTCCAAAAGGCTTTCGGAGGGAGCCATCATCGACTCCGAAAGCCTTTTGGAGTGGGTCTGTGGACTTTTCCATGTGAATTTTAAAATCATCGACTATATCAAATCTCTCATTCCTCTCTCAAAATAAAAGCTGTTGCGTAGCAAGTCACTGCCTTCCTGAAGACAAAACAATGTATACAAATGCTTCAGTCTGGTTTTAGACCCCATCATAGCACTGAGACTGCACTTATGAAGGTGGTAAATTACCTTTTAATAACCTGTTAGGGATAGGGGGCAGCATTTTCACTTTGGATGAATTGCGTGCCCATAGTGAACTGCATCCTACTCTGTCCTAGATTGTTAATATATGCATATTATTATTACTTTTGGATAGAAAACACTCTGAAGTTTCTAAAACTGTTTGAATTTTGTCTGTGAGTATAACAGAACTCATAGGGCAGGCAATCTTTCAAACAGGAAGTGGAAATTCTGAAAGCGGGTTTAATTTTAAGTCATCGCCTCTTCACTTCCAAACAAGATATGGATCTGTTAGCACTTCCTACGCCTTCCACTAAATGTCAGCATTCAGTAGAACGTGGAATGAACATCCTAGTGTGAATTTTGATCGAATGGGAGGGGAATGAGTCACTGTCCTGGCAAAATACCATTTTCCTGGTTGCGCAATTGTCTGTTGATATCACCTGCGTTCCATTTGGCTGCAGATGAAAACGTTCCGGTTGGAACGTTATTGGATATATATGAAAATAACATCCTGAAGATTGATTCTCTACTTAGTTTGACCAGTTTATTCGACCTGGAATATATCTTTTTTTAACGTTTTCGTCTGAGTTCGTCTGGACCAGCGTCAGCTTTTGGGCACGTGAGCTGAAAGTGGTAGCAGCTAATTGGACACTAGTATTGAACGTTATGGAACAAAACAACGATTTATTGTGGAACTAGGACTCCTTGCACTGCATTTTGATGAAAGATCATCAAAAGTAAGGGAATATTTATGATGTAATTTCATATTTTCTGTTGACTCCAACATGGCGGAGAAATATATTCACGTCTGAGCGTCGTTTTAGATTAAGATCTGGCGTAGTAATTCCTCCTGATATTTTGGAGGCATTTCTGAACATGGCGCCAATGTAAACCGAGATTTGTGGATATAAATATGCATATTATCGAACAAAACATAAATGTATTGTGGAACATGTCATATGAGTGTCATCTGATGAAGATTATCAAAGGTTAGTGATTCATTTTATCTCTAATTCTGCGTTTGTGACTATCTTTGGCTGGGTAAAATGACTGTGTGTCTTTTTTGGATTTGGTGGTGATCTAACATAAATATATGTTGTGTTTTCGCTGTAAAACATTTTAAAATCAGACACGATGGGTAGATTAACAACCATTTCCGGTGTTTATCTTTCATTTGCTGTATTGGACTTGTTAATGTGTGAAAGTTAAACATTTCTAAAAAATATTTTAGAATTTCCCGCGCCACCTTTTCAGCTGAATGGGGGGTGGTCCGTTAGCGGAAGAAGTTAATGGCATCAGACCGAGGCTCTGCATCTGTCCTCGTGCTCCTAGACCTTGAGATTGGAAACCCAAATTGGTCTACACGGACAAGTTCTGGCCTGGTTTAGATCTTATCTGTCGGAAAGTTATCAGTTTGTCCTCTGACAAATAAACTGTAAATTTCAGTGTTCCACAAGGTTCCGTTTTAGGACCAATATTGTTTTCACTATATATTTTACCTCTTGGGGATGTCATTCGAAAACATAATGTTAACTTTCACTGCTATGCGGATGACACACAGCTGTACATTTCAATGAAACATGGTGAAGCCCCAAAATTGCCCTCGGTAGAAGCCTGTGTTTCAGACATAAGGAAGTGGATGGCTGCAAACTTTCTACTTTTAAACTTGGACAAAACAGAGATGCTTGTTCTAGGTCCCAAGAAACAAAGAGATCTTCTGTTGAATCTGACAATTAATCTTGATGGTTGTACAGTCGTCTCAAATAAAACTGAAGGACCTCGGCGTTACTCTGGACCCTGATCTCTCTTTTGACGAATATATCAAGACTGTTTCAAGGACAGCTTTTTTCCATCTATGTAACATTGCAAAAATCAGAAACTTTCTGTCCAAAAATTATGCAGAAATATGAATCCATGCTTTTGTTACATCTAGGTTAGACTACTGCAATGCGCTACTTTCCGGCTACCCGGATAAAGCACTAAATAAACTTCAGTTAGTGCTAAATACGGCTGCTAGAATCCTGACTAGAACCAAAGAATTTGATCATATTACTCCAGTGCTAGCCTCCCTACACTGGCTTCCTGTTAAGGCAAGGGCTGATTTCAAGGTTTTACTGCTAACCTACAAAGCATTACATGGGCTTGCTCCTACCTATCTTTCCGATTTGGTCCTGCCGTACATACCTACACGTACGCTACGGTCACAAGACGCAGGCCTCCTAATTGTCCGGGTTGGAGCGAGCATCCGCGCTTCGGTCTGCTTCGGTCTGCAGGTTGTATAACTTTTTCATTACATTTCATTACATTTCATTATAGTACAACGGTTTGATTTGTCTAATCTTAGCAATTTCTTCTTAGCTAGCTACATAGCCGTCTTTGTATCAAAGATAATTGCGTAATTATCGTATTTCGTCGTCCTCCTATCTGCCCAGCAGCTAGCCAGCTAGCAAACGTTCACCGTCTACCGTAGCACTGTAGTAACTATCACACTCAACTGAACGACTTGATTAGTGTAGTGTTAGCTAGCTACATAGTTGTCTTTGCTGTCTTCGTATCCAAGATAATTGTGTATTTTAGAGTGTGTAGTCTTAGAGTGATTATCTTAATTTACCGAGGTTAGCCAGCCAGCTATTTGTCGTCCTTAACGTAGGAGTCACTCCTAGCTAGCCAACAGCTAGCCAACGTCTACTGAATAGAACTTTCGCATTCCGGTCGCATTCCGCTTCGCTCCACAGGTAGTATCACATTTTCATTTCATTTCATTACAGTCCCAACGGTGTGATTTGTTTGATCGTAGCTAGCTACATAGCTAGCTACATAGCCGTCTTTGTTTCAAAGATAATTGTGTAGTCTAGAGCGATTTTCTAGGTTAGCTAGCCAGCTATTGTCGTTCTTTTAACGCAACGTAACGTAATCAACACTGCTAGCTAGCCAGCTAGCCCCGAATAGCAGCATTGTAGAAACTTTACACTCAACGGAACGACTTGATTAGTGTAGTGTCAACAACGCAGCCACTGCCAGCTAGCCTACAAAGTCAACAACGCAGCCACTGCCAGCTAGCCTACCTCAGCAGTACTGTATCATTTTAATCATTTTAGTCAATTAGATTCTTGCTACGTAAGCTTAACTTTCTGAACATTCGAGACGTGTAGTCCACTTGTCATTCCAATCTCCTTTGCATTAGCGTAGCCTCTTCTCTAGCCTGTCAACTATGTGTCTGTCTATCCCTGTTCTCTCCTCTCTGCACAGACCATACAAACGCTCCACACCGCGTGGCCGCGCCACCCTAATCTGGTGGTCCCAGCGCACGACCCACGTGGAGTTCCAGGTCTCCGGTAGCCTCTGGAACTGCCGATCTGCGGCCAACAAGGCAGAGTTCATCTCAGCCTATGCCTCCCTCCAGTCCCTCGACTTCTTGGCACTGACGGAAACATGGATCACCACAGACAACACCGCTACTCCTACTGCTCTCTCTTCGTCCGCCCACGTGTTCTCGCACACCCCGAGAGCTTCTGGTCAGCGGGGTGGTGGCACCGGGATCCTCATCTCTCCCAAGTGGTCATTCTCTCTTTCTCCCTTACCCATCTGTCTATCGCCTCCTTTGAATTCCATGCTGTCACAGTTACCAGCCCTTTCAAGCTTAACATCCTTATCATTTATCGCCCTCCAGGTTCCCTCGAGAGTTCATCAATGAGCTTGATGCCTTGATAAGCTCCTTTCCTGAGGACGGCTCACCTCTCACAGTTCTGGGCGACTTTAACCTCCCCACGTCTACCTTTGACTCATTCTCTCTGCCTCCTTCTTTCCACTCCTCTCCTCTTTTGACCTCACCCTCTCACCTTCCCCCTACTCACAAGGCAGGCAATACGCTCGACCTCATCTTTACTAGATGCTGTTCTTCCACTAACCTCATTGCAACTCCCCCTCCAAGTCTCCGACCACTACCTTGTATCCTTTTCCCTCTCGCTCTCATCCAACACTTCCCACACTGCCCCTACTCGGATGGTATCGCGCCGTCCCAACCTTCGCTCTCTCTCCCCCGCTACTCTCTCCTCTTCCATCCTATCATCTCTTCCCTCTGCTCAAACCTTCTCCAACCTATCTCCTGATTCTGCCTCCTCAACCCTCCTCTCCTCCCTTTCTGCATCCTTTGACGCTCTATGTCCCCTATCCTCCAGGCCGGCTCGGTCCTCCCCTCCCGCTCCGTGGCTCGAAGACTCATTGCGAGCTCACAGAACAGGGCTCCGGGCAGCCGAGACTGCGACTGCTGAGACTGCTGAATTGGAGGAAAACTCGCCTCCCTGCGGACCTGGCATCCTTTCACTCCCTCCTCTCTACATTTTCCTCCTCTGTCTCTGCTGCTAAAGCCACTTTCTACCACTCTAAATTCCAAGCATCTGCCTCTAACCCTAGGAAGCTCTTTGCCACCTTCTCCTCCCTCCTGAATCCTCCCCCCCCCCCTCCCTCTCTGCAGATGACTTCGTCAACCATTTTGAAAAGAAGGTCGACGACATCCGATCCTCGTTTGCTAAGTCAAACGACACCGCTGGTTCTGCTCACACTGCCCTACCCTGTGCTCTGACCTCTTTCTCCCCTCTCTCTCCAGATGACATCTCGCGTCTTGTGACGGCCGGCCGCCCAACAACCTGCCCGCTTGACCCTATCCCCTCCTCTCTTCTCCAGACCATTTCCGGTGACCTTCTCCCTTACCTCACCTCGCTCATCAACTCATCCCTGACCGCTGGCTACGTCCCTCCCGTCTTCAAGAGAGCGAGAGTTGCACCCCTTCTGAAAAAACCTACACTCGATCCCTCCGATGTCAACAACTACAGACCAGTATCCCTTCTTTCTTTTCTCTCCAAAACTCTTGAACGTGCCGTCCTTGGCCAGCTCTCCCGCTATCTCTCTCAGAATGACCTTCTTGATCCAAATCAGTCAGGTTTCAAGACTAGTCATTCAACTGAGACTGCTCTTCTCTGTATCACGGAGGCACTCCGCACTGCTAAAGCTAACTCTCTCTCCTCTGCTCTCATCCTTCTAGACCTATCGGCTGCCTTCGATACTGTGAACCATCAGATCCTCCTCTCCACCCTCTCCGAGTTGGGCATCTCCGGCGCGGCCCATGCTTGGATTGCGTCCTACCTGACAGGTCGCTCCTACCAGGTGGCGTGGCGAGAATCTGTCTCCTCACCACGCGCTCTCACCACTGGTGTCCCCCAGGGCTCTGTTCTAGGCCCTCTCCTATTCTCGCTATACACCAAGTCACTTGGCTCTGTCATAACCTCACATGGTCTCTCCTATCATTGCTATGCAGACGACACACAATTAATCTTCTCCTTTCCCCCCTCTGATGACCAGGTGGCGAATCGCATCTCTGCATGTCTGGCAGACATATCAGTGTGGATGACGGATCACCACCTCAAGCTGAACCTCGGCAAGACGGAGCTGCTCTTCCTCCCGGGAAGGACTGCCCGTTCCATGATCTCGCCATCACGGTTGACAACTCCATCGTGTCCTCCTCCCAGAGCGCTAAGAACCTTGGCGTGATCCTGGACAACACCCTGTCGTTCTCAACTAACATCAAGGCGGTGGCCCGTTCCTGTAGGTTCATGCTCTACAACATCCGCAGAGTACGACCCTGCCTCACACAGGAAGCGGCGCAGGTCCTAATCCAGGCACTTGTCATCTCCCGTCTGGATTACTGCAACTCGCTGTTGGCTGGGCTCCCTGCCTGTGCCATTAAACCCCTACAACTCATCCAGAACGCCGCAGCCCGTCTGGTGTTCAACCTTCCCAAGTTCTCTCACATCACCCCGCTCCTCCGCTCTCTCCACTGGCTTCCAGTTGAAGCTCGCATCCGCTACAAGACCATGGTGCTTGCCTACGGAGCTGTGAGGGGATCGGCACCTCAGTACCTCCAGGCTCTGATCAGGCCCTACACCCAAACAAGGGCACTGCGTTCATCCACCTCTGGCCTGCTCGCCTCCCTACCACTGAGGAAGTACAGTTCCCGCTCAGCCCAGTCAAAACTGTTCGCTGCTCTGGCCCCCCAATGGTGGAACAAACTCCCTCACTACGCCAGGACAGCGGAGTCAATCACCACCTTCCGGAGACACCTGAAACCCCACCTCTTTAAGGAATACCTAGGATAGGATAAGTAATCCTTCTCACCCCCCCCCCCTTAAAAGACTTAGATGCACTATTGTAAAGTGGCTGTTCCACTGGATGTCATAAGGTGAAAGCACCAATTTGTAAGTCGCTCTGGATAAGAGCGTCTGCTAAATGACTTAAATGTAAATGTAATGTAAATGTCCCTAGAATTTCTAAGCAAACAGCTGGAGGCAGGGCTTTCTCCTATAGAGCTCCATTTTTATGGAACGATCTGCCTACCCATGTGAGAGACGGAGACTCAGTCTCAACCTTTAAGTCTTTACTGAAGACTCATCTCTTCAGTGGGTCAGATGATTGAGTGTAGTCTGGCCCAGGATTGTGAAGGTGAACGGAAAGTTCAGTCTGTTATATCTGGAGTACTTCTCCTGTCTTATCCGGTGTCCTGTGGGAATTTAAGTATGCTCTCTCTAATTCTCTCTTTCTCTCTCGGAGGAGGACCTGAGCCCAAGGACCATGCCTCAGGACTACCTGGCATGAGGACTCCTTGCTGTCTCCAGTCCACCTGGCCGTGCTGCTGCTCCAGTTTCAACTGTTCTGCCTGCGGCTATGGAACCCTGACCTGTTCACCGGACGTGCTACCTGTCCCAGACCTGCTGTCTTCAACTCTCTAGAGACAGCAGGAGCGGTAGAGATACTCTTAATGATCGGCTATGAAAAGCCAACTGATATTTACTCCTGAGGTGCTGACTTGCTGCACCCTCGACAACTACTGTGATTATTATTATTTGACCATGCTGGTCATTTATGAACATTTGAACATCTTGGCCATGTTCTGTTATAATCTCCACCCGGCACAGTCAGAAGAGGACTGGCCACCCCTCATAGCCTGGTTCCTCTCTAGGTTTCTTCCTAGGTTTTGGCCTTTCTAGGGAGTTTTTCTAGCTACCGTGCTTCTACACCTGCATTGCTTGCTGTTTGGGGTTTTAGGCTGGGTTTCTGTACAGCACTTTGAGATATCAGCTGATGTCAATTTGATGAAATTTGATTAAAAGGAGGGTGATGCTTGGAATCATTCTTCTTCCTGTGTCAACCATGGTTACCTGCAAGGAAACACGTGCCGTCATTATTGCTTTGCACAAAAATGTCTTCACAGGCAAGGATATTGCTGCCAGTAAGATTGCACCTAAATCAACCACTTATCAGATTATCAAGAACTTCAAGGAGAAATATTGTTGTGAAGAAGGCTTCAGGGCGCCCAAGAAAGTCCAGCAAGCGCCAGGACCGTCTCCTAAAGTTGATTCAGCTGAGGGATCGGGGCACCACCAGTACAGAGCTTGCTCAGGAATGGCAGCAGGCAGGTGTGAGTGCATCTGCACGCACAGTGAGGCAAAGAATTTTAGAGGATGGCCTGGTGTCAAGAAGGGCAGCAAAGAAGCCACTTCTCTCCAGGAAAAACATCAGGGACAGACTGATATTCTGCAAAAGGTACAGGGATTGGACTGCTGAGGACTGGGGTAAAGTCATTTTCTCTGATGAATCCCCTTTCCGATTGTTTGAGTCATCCAGAAAAAAAGCTTGTCCGAAGAAGACAAGGTGAGCGCTACCATCAGTCCTGTGTCATGCCAACAGTAAAGCATCCTGAGACCATTCATGGGAGTGGGCTCACTCACAATTTTGCCTAAGAACACAGCCATGAATAAAGAATGGTACCAACACATCCTCCAAGAGAAACTTCTCCCAACCATCCAGGAAAGTTTTGGTGACGAACAATGCCTTTTTCAGCATGATGGAGCACCTTGCCATAAGGCAAAAGTGATAACTAAGTGGCTCGGGGAACCAAACATTGATATTTTGGGTCCATGGCCAGGAAACTCCCCAGACCTTAATCCCATTGAGGTGAGTGGACAAACAAAAACCCACAAATCCTGACAAACTCCAAGCATGGATTATGCAGGAATGGGCTGCCATCAGTCAGGATGTGGCCCAGAAGTTAATTGACAGCATGCCAGGGCGGATTGCAGAGTTCTTGAAAAAGAAGGGTCAACACTGCAAATATTGACTCTTTGCATCAACTTCATGTCATGGTCAAGAAAAGCATTTGACACTTATGAAATGCTTGTAATTATACTTCTTCCATAGTGAAAAAAGGCTCATAAAAATATCTAAAGACACAGAGGCAGCAGACTGTGTGTAAATTCATATTTGTGTCATTCTGAAAACCTTTGTCCATGACTGTACACTAGCCAGAGTGTAGTTATAATATGTACGCTGCACATTGACAGCAAGAATCCCAAACAGATACACTATTTGACAAAAACCGAATCACTTCAAACCTTTACATTACATTTGAATACTATCACATATGCCCCTCTATTTATGAGTGGAATATTTAGGAAAAGATTTCCTCAATTAAAATCACTTAGCTGATTACATGGTGATGTCACAGTCTTTATGCCAATCAACTGAAATTATTTTTAAAATGGTTTGTGTTTGCTCAGAAAAATGGGGGGGGAATAAAATGACCCACTAGCCACCTATTGAAGAACCCTGGACCGGTCCTCTGGTACTGAGCTCTATATTTACATGTAACAGCCTACTGAAGAACCCTGGACCGGTCCTCTGGTACTGACCTCTATATTTACATGTAACAGCCTACTGAAGAACCCTGGACCGGTCCTCTGGTACTGAGCTCTATATTTACATGTAACAGCCTACTGAAGAACCCTGGACCGGTCCTCTGGTACTGACCTCTATATTTACATGTAACAGCAGCCTACTGAAGAACCCTGGACCGGTCCTCTGGTACTGACCTCTATATTTACATGTAACAGCCTACTGAAGAACCCTGGACCGGTCCTCTGGTACTGACCTCTATATCTACATGTAACAGCCTATTGAAGAACCCTGGACCGGTCCTCTGGTACTGAGCTCTATATTTACATGTAACAGCCTACTGAAGAACCCTGGACCGGTCCTCTGGTACTGACCTCTATATCTACATGTAACAGCCTACTGAAGAACCCTGGACCGGTCCTCTGGTACTGACCTCTAAATTTACATGTAACAGCCTACTGAAGAACCCTGGACCGGTCCTCTGGTACTGACCTCTATATTTACATGTAACA
Source organism: Oncorhynchus nerka (assembly GCF_034236695.1). Lineage (NCBI taxonomy): Eukaryota > Metazoa > Chordata > Actinopteri > Salmoniformes > Salmonidae > Oncorhynchus > Oncorhynchus nerka. The sequence goes on from NC_088400.1 coordinate 2,664,649, forward strand.
GCCTACTGAAGAACCCTGGACCGGTCCTCTGGTACTGACCTCTATATTTACATGTAACAGCCTACTGAAGAACCCTGGACCGGTCCTCTGGTACTGAGCTCTATATTTACATGTAACAGCCTACTGAAGAACCCTGGACCGGTCCTCTGGTACTGAGCTCTATATTTACATGTAACAGCAGCCTACTGAAGAACCCTGGACCGGTCCTCTGGTACTGAGCTCTATATTTACATGTAACAGCCTACTGAAGAACCCTGGACCGGTCCTCTGGTACTGAGCTCTATATTTACATGTAACAGCCTACTGAAGAACCCTGGACCGGTCCTCTGGTACTGAGCTCTATATTTACATGTAACAGCCTACTGAAGAACCCTGGACCGGTCCTCTGGTACTGACCTCTATATTTACATGTAACAGCAGCCTATTGAAGAACCCTGGACCGGTCCTCTGGTACTGAGCTCTATATTTACATGTAACAGCAGCCTATTGAAGAACCCTGGACCGGTCCTCTGGTACTGACCTCTATATTTACATGTAACAGCAGCCTACTGAAGAACCCTGGACCGGTCCTCTGGTACTGACCTCTATATTTACATGTAACAGCCTACTGAAGAACCCTGGACCGGTCCTCTGGTACTGAGCTCTATATTTACATGTAACAGCCTACTGAAGAACCCTGGACCGGTCCTCTGGTACTGAGCTCTATATTTACATGTAACAGCCTACTGAAGAACCCTGGACCGGTCCTCTGGTACTGAGCTCTATATTTACATGTAATAGCAGCCTGAAGAACCCTGGTACTGACCTCTATATTTACATGTAACAGCAGCCTACTGAAGAACCCTGGACCGGTCCTCTGGTACTGAGCTCTATATTTACATGTAACAGCAGCCTACTGAAGAACCCTGGACCGGTCCTCTGGTACTGACCTCTATATTTACATGTAACAGCCTACTGAAGAACCCTGGACCGGTCCTCTGGTACTGACCTCTATATTTACATGTAACAGCCTACTGAAGAACCCTGGACCGGTCCTCTGGTACTGACCTCTATATTTACATGTAACAGCCTACTGAAGAACCCTGGACCGGTCCTCTGGTACTGACCTCTATATTTACATGTAACAGCCTACTGAAGAACCCTGGACCGGTCCTCTGGTACTGAGCTCTATATTTACATGTAACAGCAGCCTACTGAAGAACCCTGGACCGGTCCTCTGGTACTGAGCTCTATATTTACATGTAACAGCCTACTGAAGAACCCTGGACCGGTCCTCTGGTACTGACCTCTATATTTACATGTAACAGCCTACTGAAGAACCCTGGACCGGTCCTCTGGTACTGAGCTCTATATTTACATGTAACAGCAGCCTACTGAAGAACCCTGGACCGGTCCTCTGGTACTGAGCTCTATATTTACATGTAACAGCAGCCTATTGAAGAACCCTGGACCGGTCCTCTGGTACTGAGCTCTATATTTACATGTAACAGCAGCCTGGACCGGTCCTCTGGTACTGAAGTAAACCCTGGAACCCTGGACCGGTCCTCTGGTACTGACCTCTATATTTACATGTAACAGCCTACTGAAGAACCCTGGACCGGTCCTCTGGTACTGACCTCTATATTTACATGTAACAGCCTACTGAAGAACCCTGGACCGGTCCTCTGGTACTGACCTCTATATTTACATGTAACAGCAGCCTACTGAAGAACCCTGGACCGGTCCTCTGGTACTGACCTCTATATTTACATGTAACAGCCTACTGAAGAACCCTGGACCGGTCCTCTGGTACTGACCTCTATATTTACATGTAACAGCCTACTGAAGAACCCTGGACCGGTCCTCTGGTACTGACCTCTATATTTACATGTAACAGCAGCCTACTGAAGAACCCTGGACCGGTCCTCTGGTACTGAGCTCTATATTTACATGTAACAGCAGCCTATTGAAGAACCCTGGACCGGTCCTCTGGTACTGAGCTCTATATTTACATGTAACAGCCTACTGAAGAACCCTGGACCGGTCCTCTGGTACTGACCTCTATATTTACATGTAACAGCAGCCTACTGAAGAACCCTGGACCGGTCCTCTGGTACTGACCTCTATATTTACATGTAACAGCCTACTGAAGAACCCTGGACCGGTCCTCTGGTACTGACCTCTATATTTACATGTAACAGCCTACTGAAGAACCCTGGACCGGTCCTCTGGTACTGACCTCTATATTTACATGTAACAGCCTACTGAAGAACCCTGGACCGGTCCTCTGGTACTGACCTCTATATTTACATGTAACAGCCTACTGAAGAACCCTGGACCGGTCCTCTGGTACTGAGCTCTATATTTACATGTAACAGCCTACTGAAGAACCCTGGACCGGTCCTCTGGTACTGAGCTCTATATTTACATGTAACAGCCTACTGAAGAACCCTGGACCGGTCCTCTGGTACTGAGCTCTATATTTACATGTAACAGCAGCCTACTGAAGAACCCTGGACCGGTCCTCTGGTACTGAGCTCTATATTTACATGTAACAGCCTACTGAAGAACCCTGGACCGGTCCTCTGGTACTGAGCTCTATATTTACATGTAACAGCCTACTGAAGAACCCTGGACCGGTCCTCTGGTACTGACCTCTATATTTACATGTAACAGCAGCCTATTGAAGAACCCTGGACCGGTCCTCTGGTACTGAGCTCTATATTTACATGTAACAGCAGCCTATTGAAGAACCCTGGACCGGTCCTCTGGTACTGACCTCTATATTTACATGTAACAGCAGCCTACTGAAGAACCCTGGACCGGTCCTCTGGTACTGACCTCTATATTTACATGTAACAGCCTACTGAAGAACCCTGGACCGGTCCTCTGGTACTGAGCTCTATATTTACATGTAACAGCCTACTGAAGAACCCTGGACCGGTCCTCTGGTACTGAGCTCTATATTTACATGTAACAGCCTACTGAAGAACCCTGGACCGGTCCTCTGGTACTGAGCTCTATATTTACATGTAATAGCAGCCTATTGAAGAACCCTGGACCGGTCCTCTGGTACTGACCTCTATATTTACATGTAACAGCAGCCTACTGAAGAACCCTGGACCGGTCCTCTGGTACTGAGCTCTATATTTACATGTAACAGCAGCCTACTGAAGAACCCTGGACCGGTCCTCTGGTACTGAGCTCTATATTTACATGTAACAGCAGCCTATTGAAGAACCCTGGACCGGTCCTCTGGTACTGACCTCTATATTTACATGTAACAGCCTACTGAAGAACCCTGGACCGGTCCTCTGGTACTGACCTCTATATTTACATGTAACAGCCTACTGAAGAACCCTGGACCGGTCCTCTGGTACTGACCTCTATATTTACATGTAACAGCCTACTGAAGAACCCTGGACCGGTCCTCTGGTACTGACCTCTATATTTACATGTAACAGCCTACTGAAGAACCCTGGACCGGTCCTCTGGTACTGAGCTCTATATTTACATGTAACAGCAGCCTATTGAAGAACCCTGGACCGGTCCTCTAGTACTGAGCTCTATATTTACATGTAACAGCAGCCTATTGAAGAACCCTGGACCGGTCCTCTGGTACTGACCTCTATATTTACATGTAACAGCCTACTGAAGAACCCTGGACCGGTCCTCTGGTACTGAGCTCTATATTTACATGTAACAGCCTACTGAAGAACCCTGGACCGGTCCTCTGGTACTGACCTCTATATTTACATGTAACAGCCTACTGAAGAACCCTGGACCGGTCCTCTGGTACTGAGCTCTATATTTACATGTAACAGCAGCCTATTGAAGAACCCTGGACCGGTCCTCTGGTACTGAGCTCTATATTTACATGTAACAGCAGCCTATTGAAGAACCCTGGACCGGTCCTCTGGTACTGACCTCTATATTTACATGTAACAGCCTACTGAAGAACCCTGGACCGGTCCTCTGGTACTGACCTCTATATTTACATGTAACAGCCTACTGAAGAACCCTGGACCGGTCCTCTGGTACTGAGCTCTATATTTACATGTAACAGCCTACTGAAGAACCCTGGACCGGTCCTCTGGTACTGACCTCTATATTTACATGTAACAGCAGCCTATTGAAGAACCCTGGACCGGTCCTCTGGTACTGACCTCTATATTTACATGTAACAGCCTACTGAAGAACCCTGGACCGGTCCTCTGGTACTGACCTCTATATTTACATGTAACAGCCTACTGAAGAACCCTGGACCGGTCCTCTGGTACTGAGCTCTATATTTACATGTAACAGCCTACTGAAGAACCCTGGACCGGTCCTCTGGTACTGAGCTCTATATTTACATGTAAACAGCCTATTGAAGAACCCTGGACCGGTCCTCTGGTACTGACCTCTATATTTACATGTAACAGCCTACTGAAGAACCCTGGACCGGTCCTCTGGTACTGACCTCTATATTTACATGTAACAGCCTACTGAAGAACCCTGGACCGGTCCTCTGGTACTGACCTCTATATTTACATGTAACAGCCTACTGAAGAACCCTGGACCGGTCCTCTGGTACTGACCTCTATATTTACATGTAACAGCCTACTGAAGAACCCTGGACCGGTCCTCTGGTACTGAGCTCTATATTTACATGTAACAGCAGCCTATTGAAGAACCCTGGACCGGTCCTCTAGTACTGAGCTCTATATTTACATGTAACAGCAGCCTATTGAAGAACCCTGGACCGGTCCTCTGGTACTGACCTCTATATTTACATGTAACAGCCTACTGAAGAACCCTGGACCGGTCCTCTGGTACTGAGCTCTATATTTACATGTAACAGCCTACTGAAGAACCCTGGACCGGTCCTCTGGTACTGACCTCTATATTTACATGTAACAGCCTACTGAAGAACCCTGGACCGGTCCTCTGGTACTGAGCTCTATATTTACATGTAACAGCAGCCTATTGAAGAACCCTGGACCGGTCCTCTGGTACTGAGCTCTATATTTACATGTAACAGCAGCCTATTGAAGAACCCTGGACCGGTCCTCTGGTACTGACCTCTATATTTACATGTAACAGCCTACTGAAGAACCCTGGACCGGTCCTCTGGTACTGACCTCTATATTTACATGTAACAGCCTACTGAAGAACCCTGGACCGGTCCTCTGGTACTGAGCTCTATATTTACATGTAACAGCAGCCTACTGAAGAACCCTGGACCGGTCCTCTGGTACTGACCTCTATATTTACATGTAACAGCAGCCTATTGAAGAACCCTGGACCGGTCCTCTGGTACTGACCTCTATATTTACATGTAACAGCCTACTGAAGAACCCTGGACCGGTCCTCTGGTACTGAGCTCTATATTTACATGTAACAGCAGCCTACTGAAGAACCCTGGACCGGTCCTCTGGTACTGACCTCTATATTTACATGTAACAGCCTACTGAAGAACCCTGGACCGGTCCTCTGGTACTGAGCTCTATATCTACATGTAACAGCAGCCTACTGAAGAACCCTGGACCGGTCCTCTGGTACTGACCTCTATATTTACATGTAACAGCCTACTGAAGAACCCTGGACCGGTCCTCTGGTACTGAGCTCTATATTTACATGTAACAGCCTACTGAAGAACCCTGGACCGGTCCTCTGGTACTGAGCTCTATATTTACATGTAACAGCCTACTGAAGAACCCTGGACCGGTCCTCTGGTACTGACCTCTATATTTACATGTAACAGCCTACTGAAGAACCCTGGACCGGTCCTCTGGTACTGACCTCTATATTTACATGTAACAGCCTACTGAAGAACCCTGGACCGGTCCTCTGGTACTGACCTCTATATTTACATGTAACAGCCTACTGAAGAACCCTGGACCGGTCCTCTGGTACTGAGCTCTATATTTACATGTAACAGCCTACTGAAGAACCCTGGACCGGTCCTCTGGTACTGACCTCTATATTTACATGTAACAGCCTACTGAAGAACCCTGGACCGGTCCTCTGGTACTGACCTCTATATTTACATGTAACAGCCTACTGAAGAACCCTGGACCGGTCCTCTGGTACTGACCTCTATATCTACATGTAACAGCCTATTGAAGAACCCTGGACCGGTCCTCTGGTACTGAGCTCTATATTTACATGTAACAGCCTACTGAAGAACCCTGGACCGGTCCTCTGGTACTGACCTCTATATCTACATGTAACAGCCTACTGAAGAACCCTGGACCGGTCCTCTGGTACTGAGCTCTATATTTACATGTAACAGCCTACTGAAGAACCCTGGACCGGTCCTCTGGTACTGACCTCTATATTTACATGTAACAGCCTACTGAAGAACCCTGGACCGGTCCTCTGGTACTGAGCTCTATATTTACATGTAACAGCAGCCTACTGAAGAACCCTGGACCGGTCCTCTGGTACTGACCTCTATATTTACATGTAACAGCCTACTGAAGAACCCTGGACCGGTCCTCTGGTACTGACCTCTATATTTACATGTAACAGCCTACTGAAGAACCCTGGACCGGTCCTCTGGTACTGACCTCTATATTTACATGTAACAGCCTACTGAAGAACCCTGGACCGGTCCTCTGGTACTGAGCTCTATATTTACATGTAACAGCAGCCTACTGAAGAACCCTGGACCGGTCCTCTGGTACTGAGCTCTATATTTACATGTAACAGCCTACTGAAGAACCCTGGACCGGTCCTCTGGTACTGAGCTCTATATTTACATGTAACAGCCTACTGAAGAACCCTGGACCGGTCCTCTGGTACTGAGCTCTATATTTACATGTAATAGCAGCCTACTGAAGAACCCTGGACCGGTCCTCTGGTACTGAGCTCTATATTTACATGTAATAGCAGCCTATTGAAGAACCCTGGACCGGTCCTCTGGTACTGAGCTCTATATTTACATGTAATAGCAGCCTATTGAAGAACCCTGGACCGGTCCTCTGGTACTGACCTCTATATTTACATGTAACAGCCTACTGAAGAACCCTGGACCGGTCCTCTGGTACTGACCTCTATATTTACATGTAACAGCCTACTGAAGAACCCTGGACCGGTCCTCTGGTACTGAGCTCTATATTTACATGTAACAGCCTACTGAAGAACCCTGGACCGGTCCTCTGGTACTGAGCTCTATATTTACATGTAACAGCCTACTGAAGAACCCTGGACCGGTCCTCTGGTACTGACCTCTATATTTACATGTAACAGCCTACTGAAGAACCCTGGACCGGTCCTCTGGTACTGAGCTCTATATTTACATGTAACAGCCTACTGAAGAACCCTGGACCGGTCCTCTGGTACTGAGCTCTATATTTACATGTAACAGCCTACTGAAGAACCCTGGACCGGTCCTCTGGTACTGAGCTCTATATTTACATGTAACAGCAGCCTACTGAAGAACCCTGGACCGGTCCTCTGGTACTGAGCTCTATATCTACATGTAACAGCCTACTGAAGAAACCTGGACCGGTCCTCTGGTACTGACCTCTATATTTACATGTAACAGCAGCCTATTGAAGAACCCTGGACCGGTCCTCTGGTACTGAGCTCTATATTTACATGTAACAGCCTACTGAAGAACCCTGGACCGGTCCTCTGGTACTGAGCTCTATATTTACATGTAACAGCAGCCTATTGAAGAACCCTGGACCGGTCCTCTGGTACTGAGCTCTATATTTACATGTAACAGCCTACTGAAGAACCCTGGACCGGTCCTCTGGTACTGAGCTCTATATTTACATG
>NC_088400.1:2972897-3112897 GCF_034236695.1 Oncorhynchus nerka
ATGCTGTAGGAGACATGTCAGGTATGTTAGTTTAGATAACCCTCTAGTTGACTGTCTCTTGTGTTATACATGTAGGAAGGGAGACGTCAGTGTGAATGATAAAGCGATCAGACAGCGCGACCGTTCGTTGGTTGTGATGTTTCTGTCCTGTTTCTTTCTTCCCCAGACGATGTGTTTCTCCCTAAAGACGTGGACCCAAAAGAAATGGATGAGATTGATCGTGAGGTGGAATACTTCAAAAGGTAACGCTCGGCCTCGGTGACAATCCCAAACATTTAGGGCCGCTTTACCAAGCAGACATTCTCCATTAAAAGGGATTCTAGACTTAGTCTTCGTCTGGGGAAACTGGACTTTTTGGGGCGCCACCAGCCTCCTGGTAATAGAACCATGTTGTGATATATCTCTCTCCTCTCTGTAGGTTTTGCCTCCACCAGCCTCCTGTTCATTGAACCAGATACTGATATATCTCTCTCGTCTCTCCGTAGGTTTTGCCTCGACTCTGCTAAACAGCCCCGCCAGAAGGTTGCAGTAAACTGGTCCAACTTTACCCTCAAAAAGGTTCCTTCCAACGCAGCCCAGTAACTGACGGGGTTCTAGAATACAGAACCAGCCCAGTAACTGACGGGGTTCTAGAATGCAGAACCAGCCCAGTAACTGACGGGGTTCTAGAATACAGAACCAGCCCAGTAACTGACGGGTTCTAGAATACAGAACCAGCCCAGTAACTGACGGGTTCTAGAATGCAGAACCCCCCCCCCCCCAACGTGACTATGTCCATACAACCCCGACGGCCTGAGGCCTTCTCTCATTCCCACTCTTCCTCTTCTTCCTCACCAAGCCGAGGAACCCTGGTGCAACACCATTTTCCATTGGTCAGGACTGCGATGCTATTGGCTGACAGCCGGGGATCATTCACACACACGGGCCCGACTGAGGACTCGCCTCTTTGCTGTTTCACAACGAGGGAGATGAGAGATCCAGGGTTGGTTCTCCGTCTGTCAAGATCAGATCTACTGTGTACTTCACTATGTAGTATGGAAAACAGTTACCTTTTTTTACAATAAAAAATGTGTTTTTATTGTAATTGTGGGACATTTTAACATTGTAGAAACCTTCTTGGATTGTTATTGGTTGGATCTATTTGGTGCTTCTGTTCTCTAAAGGTACTGACCCACTTTTACTGTCTTTAGTTTAGGGTAATCTCCCCCATCTCTCCCTCAACACACAGCCCTCTGTTTATTGGCACTCTTTTAGATAATCAATTGTCTCTAAAGGATTTTACGTTGATTTTTAAGTTCAATGTTGATCTTACGTTGATTTTAAGATCAGAATAGGTCTTATGGTATGGGGGATGTCAGGTTAACGCACCTTATACTGTCATGGACACCATGTGTGGGTTGGTTATCTATACTGTCATGGACACCATGTATGGGTTGGTTAGCTATACTGTCATGGACACCATGTGTGGGTTGGTTATCTATACTGTCATGGACACCACCATGTGTGGGTTGGTTATCTATACTGTCATGGACACCAACACCATGTGTGGGTTGGTTATCTATACTGTCATGGACACCATGTGTGGGTTGGTTATCTATACTGTCATGGACACCATGTATGGGTTGGTTATCTATACTGTCATGGACACCATGTGTGGGTTGGTTATCTATACTGTCATGGACACCATGTGTGGGTTGGTTATCTATACTGTCATGGACACCATGTGTGGGTTGGTTATCTATACTGTCATGGACACCATGTGTGGGTTGGTTATCTATACTGTCATGGACACCATGTATGGGTTGGTTAGCTATACTGTCATGGACACCATGTGTGGGTTGGTTATCTATACTGTCATGGACACCATGTGTGGGTTGGTTATCTATACTGTCATGGACACCACCATGTGTGGGTTGGTTAGCTATACTGTCATGGACACCATGTGTGGGTTTGTTATCTATACTGTCATGGACACCACCATGTGTGGGTTGGTTATCTATACTGTCATGGACACCACCATGTGTGGGTTGGTTATCTATACTGTCATGGACACCACCATGTGTGGGTTGGTTATCTATACTGTCATGGACACCATGTGTGGGTTGGTTATCTATACTGTCATGGACACCACCATGTGTGGGTTGGTTATCTATACTGTCATGGACACCATGTGTGGGTTGGTTATCTATACTGTCATGGACACCATGTATGGGTTGGTTATCTATACTGTCATGGACACCACCATGTGTGGGTTGGTTATCTATACTGTCATGGACACCACCATGTGTGGGTTGGTTAGCTATACTGTCATGGACACCACCATGTGTGGGTTGGTTAGCTATACTGTCATGGACACCATGTATGGGTTGGTTATCTATACTGTCATGGACACCATGTGTGGGTTGGTTAGCTATACTGTCATGGACACCATGTATGGGTTGGTTATCTATACTGTCATGGACACCATGTGTGGGTTGATTATCTATACTGTCATGGACACCATGTATGGGTTGGTTATCTATACTGTCATGGACACCATGTGTGGGTTGGTTATCTATACTGTCATGGACACCATGTATGGGTTGGTTATCTATACTGTCATGGACACCATGTGTGGGTTGGTTATCTATACTGTCATGGACACCATGTGTGGGTTGGTTATCTATACTGTCATGGACACCATGTGTGGGTTGGTTATCTATACTGTCATGGACACCACCATGTGTGGGTTGGTTAGCTATACTGTCATGGACACCATGTATGGGTTGGTTATCTATACTGTCATGGACACCATGTGTGGGTTGGTTATCTATACTGTCATGGACACCATGTGTGGGTTGGTTATCTATACTGTCATGGACACCATGTGTGGGTTGGTTATCTATACTGTCATGGACACCATGTGTGGGTTGGTTATCTATACTGTCATGGACACCATGTGTGGGTTGGTTATCTATACTGTCATGGACACCATGTGTGGGTTGGTTATCTATACTGTCATGGACACCATGTGTGGGTTGGTTATCTATACTGTCATGGACACCATGTGTGGGTTGGTTATCTATACTGTCATGGACACCATGTGTGGGTTGGTTATCTATCCTGGTATTGTGCTCTCATGACCCCGACTCGTACTGCTCTGATTGTGCCAACGTGACCCCCTCATTATGACATCACAGGTTGAACCAACACTGTTCGTTCATTTAATGGTTTGTAGCTTCAACATCAAGTCTGAGTTCAAGATTGTGCCCTATTCGCTATGTAGTGCACTCCTTTAGACGTGGACCCCCGTAGGGCTATAGTGAAAAGTAGTGCACTATATAGGGAATAGGGTGCAACCATAGAGTCCCATTGAGTAAGTCATTATGGTGTAGTTTATCAATGTTCGATGTCAAATGTTCCTCAAACTGTCAACGACAGTGGATGACACAGACCAATAGATTCATTACCCCTCTTGTACAATGCTATTATTTTGTATGAAATTGTGACAAATGGTTGTGTTTTAACAAAAAATTTTTTTTTTTTTTGGAAAGTAATCAACGACACTAATATAAACTCGATCTTTTTTTGTTGTTGAAATAAACAAAATATTTATCTGGTTACTATGTTTAACACTTGGAATCACATCTTCACAAGATGTGGTTAAATGAAACCAGATTGATTTCTCCCACCTGTATATTCTATATAAGTCATTCAGTGGTCAGCCTCCCCATGTTCTGATATCGAGCCATGCTCCATACTTCTCTTTATGCTTCAAAGTTACATCTCCCATTGGTTGTTGAAGTAACTGCTAGTCAGAGCTGATATCTCCCATTGGTTGTTGAAGTAACTGCTAGTCAGAGCTGATATCTCCCATTGGTTGTTGATGTAACTGCTAATCAGAGCTGATATCTCCCATTGGTTGTTGATGTAATTGCTAGTCAGAGCTGATATCTCCCATTGGTTGTTGAAGTAACTGCTAGTCAGAGCTGATATCTCCCATTGGTTGTTGAAGTAACTGCTAGTCAGAGCTGATATCTCCCATTGGTTGTTGAAGTAACTGCTAGTCAGAGCTGATATCTCCCATTGGTTGTTGAAGTAACTGCTAGTCAGAGCTGATATCTCCCATTGGTTGTTGATGTAACTGCTAATCAGAGCTGATATCTTCCCCTATGGTGGTCTGTGATTATGGTTCTATACTGTGGCCATGTTCTCAAACGGCACGCTATTCCCTATATAGTGCACTACCTGTGACCATGGCCCATAGGGTAGTGTACTACCTGTGACCATGGCCCATAGGGTAGTGCACTACCTGTGACCATGGCCCATAGGGTAGTGCACTACCTGTGACCATGGCCTATAGGGTAGTGCACTACCTGTGACCATGGCCTATAGGGTAGTGCACTACCTGTGACCATGGCCTATAGGGTAGTGCACTACCTGTGACCATGGCCCATAGGGTAGTGCACTACCTGTGACCATGGCCTATAGGGTAGTGCACTACTTGTGACCATGGCCTATAGGGTAGTGCACTACTTGTGACCATGGCCCATAGGGTAGTGTACTATATAGGGAATAGGGTGCTATTTGGGACGCTACACCATGGCTGCCTCATACTGTTTTGATCTCTCAAGTCCTTCACATACAGTCTTCATGAGGTATCCAGCGAACGAAAACAGACAAACAGGAAGGGACGACTTGTCCATTTTAACAACTGTTTTTTTTTTTTCGTTTTTTTTTTTTTCCAGTTGAACATTTTTTGTACATAAAAGTGATTTTGGGGGCATTTTAAACAAGTCCGCAATTATAACCTGGTCTCACTGAGGTTTGGTGAGGTATTCAACCATGGTACAAAAATTCACAATGCTCTCTTGACTCTTGTGAGGTCATACATCTCAATAAGAACCTCTGCTGTCACTCTTCTGAGTTCCCTTTTCTGATCAGAAAAACGATCAATAGTTTTAAAGTGATGTTTCCGATAGAAGTGGTGCTTCGACGATTCCAAGTTGGTCATCAAAAAAAACATGTCTCAAGTTTCCGTGACTTTATGTTTTATTTTATTTTTTTCCTTTCCAGAAAATCTGTTTCTGAAATGTTGTATCCCAGTTTTGTATTCAACTAGAGGACATGATCTGAAATGTGTGGAATGTAGATGTACACTATACCGTTAATGTCGGCCGAAGACAAGTTGGCCTTTCTGTTTCTGTTTTTTTTTAATTATTATTATTATTCACTTTTGATACTGTGAAAATCTTTCGTTCAGAAAGATTAAAACATTACAGTTTTGACAAAATTAAGTGTCGTGTTTTATTTCTGAGTGGTTTTAAGGATGCATCGTGATAAGTAAATTGTCTTAATATTTTCAACCAAAGTCCTCTTTTAAAAGGTCATGTCCAGACTACCAGAGGATGGCAGACACAAGGGTTAGGGTTTACACCAGCTCTCAAAGTCTTACTGACAGCTCGTTGGGGGAAATGAATGGGGTTTTGGAAGAAATGCAGAAAAGGAGGTCTGAGGTAAACACAGGCTGAGGAGATCTGATCTGAGGTAAACAGGCTGAGGGGATCTGATCTGAGGTAAACAGGCTGAGGGGATCTGATCTGAGGTAAACAGGCTGAGGGGATCTGATCTGAGGTAAACAGGCTGAGGAGATCTGATCTGAGGTAAACACAGGCTGAGGGGATCTGATCTGAGGTAAACAGGCTGAGGGGATCTGATCTGAGGTAAACAGGCTGAGGGGATCTGATCTGAGGTAAACAGGCTGAGGGGATCTGATCTGAGGTAAACAGGCTGAGGGGATCTGATCTGAGGTAAACAGGCTGAGGGGATCTGATCTGAGGTAAACAGGCTGAGGGGATCTGATCTGAGGTAAACAGGCTGAGGGGATCTGATCTGAGGTAAACAGGCTGAGGAGATCTGATCTGAGGTAAACACAGGCTGAGGGGATCTGATCTGAGGTAAACAGGCTGAGGGGATCTGATCTGAGGTAAACACAGGCTGAGGAGATCTGATCTGAGATAAACAGGCTGAGGGGATCTGATCTGAGGTAAACAGGCTGAGGGGATCTGATCTAAGGTAAACAGGCTGAGGGGATCTGATCTGAGGTAAACAGGCTGAGGGGATCTGATCTGAGATAAACAGGCTGAGGGGATCGGATCTGAGATAAACAGGCTGAGGGGATCTGATCTGAGGTAAACAGGCTGAGGGGATCTGATCTGAGATAAACAGGCTGAGGGGATCTGATCTGAGGTAAACACAGGCTGAGGAGATTGTTTTATGAGATAATAGCAGTTGGTTAACATAACCTTTATGAATTATGAAGCCTTTGTATTTATTACATAATTTCTGCGTTTATCATTCATTTTCCTCATTGCCTTTGTCCGACGAACCATGGCACAGTTTTATTTTTAATGCAAAATCCTGATGGTTCCAATCATTTTTTTTTCTTCCCTATTCATATTTGCATCTTGGATTTTTGAACTACTTCATACAAGGTCTGCGTCTCGTGTAGACTTACCCTGGCAACAGAGAAGACCTCAACTTCCTGCAGGAATGTCATCTCTAGCCGACACTTTCAGCTACCGTTCACCAGCGCGCTCGGAGACTCCAATCCGTTAACTTCTTCTGTCCCCTTTCTCGGTCTTGGCTAGAATTATCAATGAACCTACCAGGTACCACCCCAAAGCCGTAAACATGGGCACCCTCATAGAAATCATCATAACCAACTTGCCCTCTAAATACACCTCTGCTGTTTTCAACCAACATCTCAGCGATCACTGCCTCATTGCCTGCATCCGTTATGGGTCAGCGCCATTTTACTTTAAGAAGAATGTGAAATGTCCGAATAATAGTAGAAAGAAATCATTTCATTTATTTCAGCTTTTATTTCTTTCATCATATTCCCAGTGGGTCAAAAATATATGGCCACTCCAATACCTTGACTTTGTTGTCCTTAAGCCATTTTGCCACAACTTTGGAAGTATGCTTGGAGTCATTGTCCAATTGGAAGACCCATCTGCGACCAAGCTTTAACTTCCTGAGTGATGTCTTGAGATGCTGCTTCAATATATCCACATAATTTTCCTGCCTCATGATTCCATCTATTTTGTGAAGTGCACCAGTCCCTCCTGCAGCAAAGCACCCCCACAACATGATGCTGCCACCCCCGTGCTTCGCGGTTGGGATGGTATTCTTTGGCCTGCAAGCCTCCCCCTTTTTCCTCCAAACATAACAATGGTCATTATGGCCAAACAGTTCTATTTTTGTTTCATCAGACCAGAGGACATTTCTCCAAAAAGTACGATCTTTGTCCCCATGTGCAGTTGCAAACCGTAGTCTGGCTTTTTATGGTGGTTTTGGAACAGTGGCTTCTTCGTTCCTGAGCGGCCTTTCAGGTTATGTCGATATTGGACTCGTTTTACTTTGAATATAGATACTTTTGAACCTGCACTTTTCGCACCAAAGTACGTTCATTTCTAGGAGACAGAATGCATCTCCTTCCTGAGCGATATGATGGCTGTGTGGTCCCATGGAGTTTATACTTGCATACTATTGTTTGTACAGATGGACATGGTACCTTCAGGCGTTTGGAAATTGCTCAAGGATGAACCAGACTTGTGGAGGTCTACTTTTTTTTCTGAGGTCTTGGCTGATTTCTTTTGATTTTCCCATGATGTCAAGCAAAGAGGCACTGAGTTTGAAGGTAGGCCTTGAAATACATCCACGCGTACACCTCCAATTGACTCAAATTATATCAATTAGCCTATCAGAAGCTTCTAAAGCCATGACATCATTTTCTGGCATTTTCCAAACTGTTTAAAGGCACAGTCAACTTAGTGTATGTAAACTTCTGACCCACTGGAATTGTGATACAGTGAATTATAAGTGAAATAATCTGTCTGTAAACAATTGTTGGAAAAATTACTTGTGTCATGCATAAAGTAGATGTCCTAACCCACTTGCCAAAACTATAGTTTGTTAACAAGAAATTTGTGGAGTGGTTGAAAACGAGTTTTAATGACTCAAACCTAAGTATATGTACACAAACCTAACTTGTACCTAAGTGTATGTAAGTGTAGAATTGGAATGATATGACAGGTAGTATTGGAATGATTTGACAGGTAGAATTGGAATGATTTGACAGGTAGAATTGGAATGTTTTGACAGTTAGAATTGGAATGATTTGACAGGTAGAATTGGAATGATTTGACAGGTAGAATTGGAATGATTTGACAGGTAGATTTGGAATGATTTGACAGGTAGAATTGGAATGATTTGACAGGTAGAATTGGAATGATTTGACAGGTAGAATTGGAATGATATGACAGGTAGTATTGGAATGATTTGACAGGTAGAATTGGAATGATTTGACAGGTAGAATTGGAATGATTTGACAGGTAGTATTGGAATGATTTGACAGGTAGAACTGGAATGATTTGACAGGTAGAACTGGAATGATTTGACAGTTAGAATTGGAATGTTTTGACAGTTAGATTTGGAATGATTTGACAGGTAGAATTGGAATGATTTGACAGGTAGAATTGGAATGATTTGACAGGTAGAATTGGAATGATATGACAGGTGATTGGAATGATTTGACAGGTAGAATTGGAATGATTTGACAGGTAGAATTGGAATGTTTTGACAGTTAGAATTGGAATGATTTGACAGGTAGAATTGGAATGATTTGACAGGTAGAATTGGAATGATTTGACAGGTAGATTTGGAATGATTTGACAGGTAGAATTGGAATGATATGACAGGTAGTATTGGAATGATTTGACAGGTAGAATTGGAATGATTTGACAGGTAGAATTGGAATGATTTGACAGGTAGAATTGGAATGATTTGACAGATAGATTTGGAATGATTTGACCAGTAGAATTGGAATGATTTGACCAGTAGAATTGGAATGATTTGACCAGTAGAATTGGAATGATTTGACCAGTAGAATTGGAATGATTTGACAGGTAGATTTGGAATGATTTGACAGGTAGAACTGGAATGATTTGACAGGTAGATTTGGAATGATTTGACCAGTAGAATTGGAATGATTTGACAGGTAGAACTGGAATGATATGACCAGTAGAATTGGAATGATTTGACAGGTAGATTTGGAATGATTTGACAGGTAGATTTGGAATGATTTGACAGGTAGATTTGGAATGATTTGACAGGTAGAATTGGAATGATTTGACAGGTAGAATTGGAATGTTTTGACAGTTAGAATTGGAATGATTTGACAGGTAGAATTGGAATGATTTGACAGGTAGAATTGGAATGATTTGACAGGTAGATTTGGAATGATTTGACAGGTAGAATTGGAATGATTTGACAGGTAGAATTGGAATGATTTGACAGGTAGAATTGGAATGATATGACAGGTAGTATTGGAATGATTTGACAGGTAGAATTGGAATGATTTGACAGGTAGAATTGGAATGATTTGACAGGTAGTATTGGAATGATTTGACAGGTAGAACTGGAATGATTTGACAGGTAGAACTGGAATGATTTGACAGTTAGAATTGGAATGTTTTGACAGTTAGATTTGGAATGATTTGACAGGTAGAATTGGAATGATTTGACAGGTAGAATTGGAATGATTTGACAGGTAGAATTGGAATGATATGACAGGTAGTATTGGAATGATTTGACAGGTAGAATTGGAATGATTTGACAGGTAGAATTGGAATGTTTTGACAGTTAGAATTGGAATGATTTGACAGGTAGAATTGGAATGATTTGACAGGTAGAATTGGAATGATTTGACAGGTAGATTTGGAATGATTTGACAGGTAGAATTGGAATGATATGACAGGTAGTATTGGAATGATTTGACAGGTAGAATTGGAATGATTTGACAGGTAGAATTGGAATGATTTGACAGGTAGAATTGGAATGATTTGACAGATAGATTTGGAATGATTTGACCAGTAGAATTGGAATGATTTGACCAGTAGAATTGGAATGATTTGACCAGTAGAATTGGAATGATTTGACCAGTAGAATTGGAATGATTTGACAGGTAGATTTGGAATGATTTGACAGGTAGAACTGGAATGATTTGACAGGTAGATTTGGAATGATTTGACCAGTAGAATTGGAATGATTTGACAGGTAGAACTGGAATGATATGACCAGTAGAATTGGAATGATTTGACAGGTAGATTTGGAATGATTTGACAGGTAGATTTGGAATGATTTGACAGGTAGATTTGGAATGATTTGACCAGTAGAATTGGAATGATTTGACAGGTAGAACTGGAATGATATGACAGGTAGTATTAGAATGATTTGACAGGTAGATTTGGAATGATTTGACAGGTAGTATTAGAATGATTTGACAGGTAGTATTAGAATGATTTGACAGATAGATTTGGAATGATATGACAGGTAGTATTAGAATGATTTGACAGGTAGATTTGAAATGATTTGACAGGTAGTATTAGAATGATTTGACAGGTAGATTTGGAATGATATGACAGGTAGATTTGGAATGATTTGACAGGTAGTATTAGAATGATTTGACAGGTAGATTTGGAATGATATGACAGGTAGTATTAGAATGATTTGACAGGTAGAACTGGAATGATATGACCAGTAGAATTGGAATGATTTGACAGGTAGATTTGGAATGATTTGACAGGTAGATTTGGAATGATTTGACAGGTAGATTTGGAATGATTTGACCAGTAGAATTGGAATGATTTGACAGGTAGAACTGGAATGATATGACAGGTAGTATTAGAATGATTTGACAGGTAGATTTGGAATGATTTGACAGGTAGTATTAGAATGATTTGACAGGTAGTATTAGAATGATTTGACAGATAGATTTGGAATGATATGACAGGTAGTATTAGAATGATTTGACAGGTAGATTTGAAATGATTTGACAGGTAGTATTAGAATGATTTGACAGGTAGATTTGGAATGATATGACAGGTAGATTTGGAATGATTTGACAGGTAGTATTAGAATGATTTGACAGGTAGATTTGGAATGATATGACAGGTAGTATTAGAATGATTTGACAGGTAGATTTGGAATGATTTGACAGGTAGATTTGGAATGATTTGACAGGTAGTATTAGAATGATTTGACAGGTAGATTTGGAATGATATGACAGGTAGTATTAGAATGATTTGACAGATAGAATTGGAATGATATGACAGGTAGTATTAGAATGATTTGACAGATAGAATTGGAATGATTTGACAGATAGAATTGGAATGATTTGACAGGTAGAACTGGAATGATTTGACAGGTAGAACTGGAATGATTTGACAGGTAGAACTGGAATGATTTGACAGGTAGAACTGGAATGATTTGACAGGTAGTATTAGAATGATTTGACAGGTAGTATTAGAATGATTTGACAGATAGATTTGGAATGATATGACAGGTAGTATTAGAATGATTTGACAGATAGATTTGGAATGATATGACAGGTAGTATTAGAATGATTTGACAGATAGATTTGGAATGATTTGACAGATAGATTTGGAATGATTTGACAGATAGATTTGGAATGATATGACAGATAGATTTGGAATGATATGACAGATAGATTTGGAATGATTTGACAGGTAGTATTAGAATGATATGACAGATAGATTTGGAATGATATGACAGATAGATTTGGAATGATTTGACAGGTAGTATTAGAATGATTTGACAGATAGATTTGGAATGATTTGACAGATAGATTTGGAATGATATGACAGATAGATTTGGAATGATTTGACAGATAGATTTGGAATGATTTGACCAGTAGAATTAGAATGATTTGACCAGTAGAATTGGAATGATTTGACCAGTAGAATTAGAATGATTTGACCAGTAGAATTGGAATGATTTGACCAGTAGAATTAGAATGATTTGACAGGTAGAATTGGAATGATTTAACAGTTAGAATTGGAACATCGCTGGTGTAGGAAGTGGTTTAAACTACAACTCGACAAAAGGACAAGACTATTCCACGTGGAACATTGGCTACACGGATGGAAATGTTTAAAGCCTGAGACTATCGATCACTACAGAGTAAGAGCAAATCTTAGACGCACAATTAATAGTCTGCAGATAGAAATGACGTAAATCTACAACGAGAATACCGACAATCTCCGGAGCAGCTATTCTATGAGAACATTTCTGAATGGCAGTCTGAAGTATCTATTCTAACCGAGAAAGACTGTGTGACTTCAATGAAGAGACTCTGATGAACCCTACAGGGGTACCGTGCCTTATAGATGAACCCTTTTTTCTTTGTATCATGTAGCAACCCACTGTATGAACTAATTGTATGTGTTTTCATGTGTTTCTGTGATTTGATTAGTGAGTTAGTAATTAAATAATTAAGCCAATTTGTATATCCCATAATATATGCTAGGGTTCGTGCAGATAACCAAGAATTTTGCAACGTTTGGAATGAGACTGACGGAAGGAAAAGAATAATAATCTCTATAAGGCATGATATTCCCTATAGGGTATATTCTATAAGACATGATATTCCCTATAGGGTATATTCTATAAGGCATGATATTCCCTATAGGGTATATTCTATAAGGCATGATATTCCCTATAGAGTACATTCTATAAGACATGATATTCCCTATAAGGTACATTCTATAAAACATGATATTCCCTATAGGGTACATTCTATAAGACATGATATTCCCTATAGGGTACATTCTATAAGGCATGATATTCCCTATAGGGTACATTCTATAAGACATATGATATTCCCTATAGGGTACATTCTATAAGGCATGATATTCCCTATAGGGTACATTCTATAAGGCACGATATTCCCTATAGGGTACATTCTATAAAACATGATATTCCCTATAGGGTACATTCTATAAGACATGATATTCCCTATAGGGTACATTCTATAAAACATGATATTCCCTATAGGGTACATTCTATAAGACATGATATTCCCTATAGGGTACATTCTATAAGGCATGATATTCCCTATTCCTCATTCCCTATGTACTGCACTCAATTTTGACCATAGGGTGCCATTTGGGATGCAAGCAAAGCCACTGGCAACAATGAGGAAGTAGTCCTGATAACAACAGTTGGTCACCAATTCACTTCTCCTTCTCCTTACTGCTGTTTACACAAACCCTGTCTCCTCTTCCCCTCCCCCTAGCCTCCTCTCAAACCCTGTCTCCTCTTCCCCTCCCCCTAGCCTCCTCCCAAACCCTGTCTCCTCTTCCCCTCCCCCTAGCCTCCTCTCAAACCCTGTCTCCTCTTCCCCTCCCCCTAGCCTCCTCTCAAACCCTGTCTCCTCTTCCCCTCCCCTAGCCTCCTCTCAAACCCTGTCTCCTCTTCCCCTCCCCTAGCCTCCTCTCAAACCCTGTCTCCTCTTCCCCTCCCCCTAGCCTCCTCTCAAACCCTGTCTCCTCTTACCCTCCCCCTAGCTTCCTCTCAAACCCTGTCTCCTCTTACCCTCCCCTAGCCTCCTCTCAAACCCTGTCCCCCCCCCCTAGCCTCCTCTCAAACCCTGTCTCCTCTTCCCCTTCCCTCCTCTCAAACCCAGGTCTCCTCTTACCCTCCCCCTAGCCTCCTCTCAAACCCTGTCTCCTCTTCCCCTCCCCTAGCCTCCTCTCAAACCCTGTCTCCTCTACCCCTTCCCTCCTCTCAAACCCAGGTCTCCTCTTACCCTCCCCTAGCCTCCTCTCAAACCCTGTCTCCTCTTCCCCTCCCCTAGCCTCCTCTCAAACCCTGTCTCCTCTTCCCCTCCCCTAGCCTCCTCCCAAACCCTGTCTCCTCTTCCCTCCCCTAGCCTCCTCTCAAACCCTGTCTCCTCTCCCCTCCCCTAGCCTCCTCTCAAACCCTGTCTCCTCTTACCCTCCCCTAGCTTCCTCTCAAACCCTGTCTCCTCTTACCCTCCCCTAGCCTCCTCTCAAACCCTGTCTCCCCCCTAGCCTCCTCTCAAACCCTGTCTCCTCTTCCCCTTCCCTCCTCTCAAACCCAGGTCTTCTCTTACCCTCCCCTAGCCTCCTCTCAAACCCTGTCTCCTCTTCCCCTCCCCCTAGCCTCCTCTCAAACCCTGTCTCCTCTTCCCTCCCCTAGCCTCCTCTCAAACCCTGTCTCCTCTTCCCCTCCCCTAGCCTCCTCTCAAACCCTGTCTCCTCTTCTCCTCCCCTAGCCTCCTCCCAAACCCTGTCTCCTCTTCCCCTCCCCTAGCCTCCTCTCAAACCCTGTCTCCTCTCCCCCCTCCCCCTAGCCTCCTCTCAAACCCTGTCTCCTCTTACCCTCCCCCTAGCTTCCTCTCAAACCCTGTCTCCTCTTACCCTCCCCCTAGCCTCCTCTCAAACCCTGTCTCCCCCTAGCCTCCTCTCAAACCCTGTCTCCTCTTCCCCTTCCCTCCTCTCAAACCCAGGTCTCCTCTTACCCTCCCCTAGCCTCCTCTCTCAAACCCTGTCTCCTCTTCCCCTCCCCCTAGCCTCCTCTCAAACCCTGTCTCCTCTTCCCCTCCCCTAGCCTCCTCTCAAACCCTGTCTCCTCTTCCCCTCCCCTAGCCTCCTCTCAAACCCTGTCTCCTCTTCTCCTCCCCCTAGCCTCCTCCCAAACCCTGTCTCCTCTTCCCCTCCCCTAGCCTCCTCTCAAACCCTGTCTCCTCTTCCCCTCCCCTAGCCTCCTCTCAAACCCTGTCTCCTCTTCCCCTCCCCCTAGCCTCCTCTCAAACCCTGTCTCCTCTTCTCCTCCCCTAGCCTCCTCCCAAACCCTGTCTCCTCTTCCCCTCCCCTAGCCTCCTCTCAAACCCTGTCTCCTCTTCCCCTCCCCTAGCCTCCTCTCAAACCCTGTCTCCTCTTCCCCTCCCCTAGCCTCCTCCCAAACCCTGTCTCCTCTTCCCCTCCCCTAGCCTCCTCTCAAACCCTGTCTCCTCTTCCCCTCCCCTAGCCTCCTCTCAAACCCTGTCTCCTCTTCCCCTCCCCTAGCCTCCTCTCAAACCCTGTCTCCTCTTCCCCTCCCCCTAGCCTCCTCTCAAACCCTGTCTCCTCTTCCCCTCCCCCTAGCCTCCTCTCAAACCATGTCTCCTCTTACCCTCCCCCTAGCCTCCTCTCAAACCCTGTCTCCTCTTACCCTCCCCCTAGCCACATCTCAAACCCCATCTCCCTCTCCCTAGCCACATCTCAAACCCCATCTCCCTCCCCTAGCCTAGGGTTAGAGGTCAGGGTGAAAGGTCAGAGGGCACACCCTCTACTGCTGGGCTCTACCAGCTTTTACAACGCTTTGGACGGGTCAAGGTAAAGGGTTAGAGGTCAGGGTGAGAGGTCAGACCCTCTACTGCTAGGCTCTACCAGCTTCTACAACGCTTTGGACAGGTCAAGGTAAAGGGTTAGAGGTCAGGGTGAAAGGTCAGAGGTCAGACCCTCTACTGCTGGGCTCTACCAGCTTCTACAACGCTTTGGACGGGTCAAGGTAAAGGGTTAGAGGTCAGGGTGAAAGGTCAGAGGTCAGACCCTCTACTGCTGGGCTCTACCAGCTCCTACAACGCTTTGGACGGGTCAAGGTAAAGGGTTAGAGGTCAGGGTGAAAGGTCAGAGGTCACACCCTCTACTGCTGGGCTCTACCAGCTCCTACAACGCTTTGGACGGGTCAAGGTAAAGGGTTAGAGGTCAGGGTGAAAGGTCAGAGGTCACACCCTCTACTGCTGGGCTCTACCAGCTCCTACAACGCTTTGGACGGGTCAAGGTAAAGGGTTAGAGGTCAGAGTGAAAGGTCAGGATTCAGATTAGTCTGATTATTCAGTGGTAATGTTCAGTAGATTTCAACTAGTTGTGTTGATCATCAGAACTGAATAACCAATCCCTCCAGAATTTTGTGGCAGCAATTCTGACATTTTTTGTTACATGGCAATATGCAATGGTTTTGTCCAATTTGTCACAAAAACATGCTGACGAGGAAAAGAGTTTGTTGCCTTGTGGCTTGACTGAACGATATTATGCGGTAAATGTGTGGCGATTGGTTGAAATTGTGAGCCCTCTTTTTGTAGTGTGGTGATGGGTCAGTTTTCTGCAATAATATCGTGAGGATTTGCCTGTTTTATGTTGTAATAATGCAGTGATTGGTCCATCCTGGAGGGACTGAGTAAGCTTGTGTTGTGTGTGATTGACAGGGGGCTTCGCCACTGTATCTCGGGAGAGGGTTAATTCCCCGTCCTGTCTGAGCACGCTCCTCAGATCTATTAGGTCATGGAAGATACTCTTACTCTGCACGGCGAGATGGACATTGAAGACATCAAGATCTCTACCCGGCCTCCTAGCAACTCTTCCTCTCCTCACCTCTACTCCCTCATTCTTCCTCCTCTCCTCAGCTTCCACATAACTCCTCCTCACCTCAACTTCCTTCATTCCTCACCCTCCTCACCACTCCTCTCTTCGCACATCTTCCTCCTCTCCTAAAGTCCATCACACCTCCTCGTCGTCTCCTCATCCTCCTGACAAACACAGAGTCCACACCCGCTCCCTGATCGACCTATCAGACAGACCCACTGCCCCTCCTCTACCAATGAGAAACAACCTCTTAACCAGCCCTCCAATCATAACTCCTGTTACTGAACTGGTTCTGGGGTCTGAGCCAATGGCTGACTCTGATTGTGATCTGTATGCCACTATAGAGGACCACCTCCTGCCCAGAATGAAACACCCGCCAGCCCCACTCAGGATGCAGCACCGCCTGCATCTCTATGAGGAGGAAGAGGAGGAGGAGGAGAGGTGTCACTCTTTGGATACTGTCGACCTGAACAAACTGGGACTGGGTACAGGGCTGGGGTGAGGCGTCTCCTTATTACAACCTGAGAAGGGGTATTATTGGGAGGGCAGAGGAGAAGAGGGAGAGAGAGAGATCGGATGTGGGTTAGCTCAAAGTGTGTCTATGCTTTAGTGACCCAACCACTGGGCCCTGCCTCAATCCCAAACCCAGTCCCGATCTATGCCAAACCTGTCCCACCTGCAGGCCCAGCTACAGTGAGAAGAAGAGATGGGCTCGGGTGGCTCCATCACCCCCACTGGGGGTCCATGTCAGTTTTAAACAGAAGCTCTCTGACATTGTGTGTAAGGATCGGGCTAAGTTCCAACCCCCCCCAGCCCTGCCTACCCCCCCTGGCCACAGTGACACCAAGAGGCAGTGAATACTAATGCATACCGTCACTAAAAAACAGTGACTGTTATACCAGCTCTATCAGAACTAGAAGACATGGGGAGGTGACTGTTATACCAGCTCTATCAGGTCCATCAGAACTAGAAGACATGGGGAGGTGACTGTTATACCAGCTCTATCAGGTCCATCAGAACTAGAAGACATGGGGAGGTGACTGTTATACCAGCTCTATCAGGTCCATCAGAACTAGAAGACATGGGGAGGTGACTGTTATACCAGCTCTATCAGGTCCATCAGAACTAGAAGACATGGGGAGGTGACTGTTATACCAGCTCTATCAGGTCCATCAGAACTAGAAGACATGGGGAGGTGACTGTTATACCAGCTCTATCAGGTCCATCAGAACTAGAAGACATGGGGAGGGGACTGTTATACCAGCTCTATCAGGTCCATCAGAACTAGAAGACATGGGGAGGTGACTGTTATACCAGCTCTATCAGGTCCATCAGAACTAGAAGACATGGGGAGGTGACTGTTATACCAGCTCTATCAGGTCCATCAGAACTAGAAGACATGGGGAGGTGACTGTTATACCAGCTCTATCAGGTCCATCAGAACTAGAAGACATGGGGAGGTGACTGTTATACCAGCTCTATCAGGTCCATCAGAACTAGAAGACATGGGGAGGTGACTTGTGACTGTTATACCCTCAGTATTCAAAGTGTAGGGCTACATCAAAAGTGTAATGTGTGCATTTTTTGTATTTCAACATTGACATATTATGGATGTATCTCTTGCATTAAATTAAAAATATATTGAAACAAAATATATTGATTAGCATAGTAAGTGTTAAAGCTGTTGAAATTAAATCAGACAAAGACTGAATTATCCTGGAGAAATTGAAGAAGAAGAAGAAAACATTTGAAATATGTATCTACCAAATACTAAACTTTATTTATTCCATCAAAAAAAACGAATATTGCAAGAATACAAAAATAACAATACACAAAGTAGTTATGTTTAAAAAAAAAAAAAAATGGATATAAATGTAGCCCGACAAATGTTCCAGACTTATTTAGTCAATAAAGTGCAAGGAAGGAAAGAAAAGCCCTATGAGAAGTCATACTACAAGGCCTTGTTTAAATACGTAATACAGTCTACAATATCACACAGTGGGCTACCTCTTTTTTGATTTATCAGTGTCGATATTTAAAAAGAAATACGTCCCTATGAGTAGAAGGCTCATTTTCAAACCCTTATTTGAAATAATAAGTGTAGTTTAACTGCAGTTTGTCTGCAACTACTGCCTCCCAAAACAACACTTTTTACTGCAATTTGTTTTTGTTTTTTAATAAAAAGGGACATCTTTTTGCTCACTGGGATATTCGAGTTCTTGTCTAAATGTAGGCTAGACTACCATTTCAATCTAACCCAGAACTTTTCAAGATGGCCGACAAGCAGAGTTTAGGATACATTCAGATTCCAATTTTTCCCCATTGGCAAGCCATTGAAGAGATTTTCATTTTTAATTTCAGTGTACTTATAGAACTGACGGGAGTTGAACATGGAATTGACCCCAACCCTGGTGTCCATATCTAATACATATGGCAAGATGAGACCAATGTGTTCTTGACTAAATGTAGTGGAGAGTAGGCATAGACTACTGTCTCAATCTAAACCATTTGGTGTCCGTAATTATGTCTTCGAAAACACAGACAGTTTATATCAAATATTAAACATTCCATATTAAAACGTCTCCCATAAGAGTTCCTGTTGTGTCGTTCAGTCTCTAAAATTAGCACTGTCTGCCGGCCTGCCCGTCCTCAAAATCACTGTAATGCGACGACTCTCCATCACTCCCGTTAGATGTGTTAGAGACCCTCTTATTCCCCGATCCTAGATCAGATTTAGGCACAGACAGAATGATGAGGTGACCAACGGGGCCAGTGTTCTCCTGATCTCCGATCAGTCTCCTGTTCTGAGGCAGCGGGGAGGTGGAGTCCTGCAGGCTTGTTGAGCTGATCCCAGTCATCCTGCCACCGCACTCCCGGGGCTCTGGAGAGAAAGACCCCAGCGGAGAGGTGCATCCACTCCGCGACCCTCCCCGGGCCTCTGGCTTCACCACCCCGGTGAGCAGCTCCGAAAGCTCCTGGATGTAGATCTGAGCCATCTGGAGAGTATCATACTTGGACAATTTATTATTGTTGGACGGGATCACGCTCCGCAACGTGTCAAACGCCTTGTTTAGCCCGTGCATCCTTCGCCTCTCCCGGGCGTTAGCTGCGACGCGCCGGCGTTTCTGCTTACGGTTACCTCCTTCTCCCTGGTCCGCCTGTACTGTATCCAGGTCCATCTCTATCCTGACACCACTGTCCGCTAGTTTACTCACCGACATGAGTTTCTCCAGTGAGAGATCCATGGAGCCGCTGTGTGCGTAATGGCCCGTATCTCTTGGTGAGTATGGAGACTGTCCTCCTCCTGGAGATTTTACCCAGGTTCTGGATCCGAGATGTCCCAGTTTCGACTGTTCTAACAGGGGGAAGTCCTCAGCTGAGAAGTCTGGCCAGCCGGACAGTTCGGTTTTAGCTGCCATAACCGCTACAGACATCCACGATTCGGTTGGAGAGCTTTGTGAGTTATTTCGCGCTATCTTTGATAACTAATATTTGCACAGCAGTGGAACGTATCTTGAATATTCAAGGACAGCGGTAAAAGTTAGTTGGAGAATTATGAGGAAATTCAGAGCCCCCCCAAAAAAAGGTGAAATCTAAAGAATTCCACCAAAACCAGGTTTGGACAGCGCTGCAAATGTGTCTCCAAACTCCAAGTACGGCGCAGTACTATATCCCCCTCCACCCAACCCCGCCCTAGGAGGCACACAGGATTGGATCGCACAGCCAATAGCGAATGGTTGCGTCTTTCCGACAAAAGAAAACAATTGGGGCAATCTTAATTTATTTTCTGAAACTATTGTTCGTTGTAAGTCAATCATGATGTTGATTGACATTTGGCTTCATTGTTATATGAGGTCATTTATTATTCTGTCTGAAGAAGTTGAATTTTTTTCTTGGAGAAAATAACGTATTATTTTTATTTTTAAAACGAATTAATTCTCACGACTAGAGTGTATTTGTGTTTATTGGATTCCAGATAATATTGGAGGACTTTTCGGTCTCATTAAAAAAAACGAACAATTTCTGTTGATCGAATACACATTTTTTCTAAGGGCTATTGTTTGAGGTCTTTCACCTATAAACAGATGAATTATGTATATAAATAGTACAACCAATACACGACTACGTGTTGTGGAGTACTCGCCTTGTCATCTCCCCAAACTTCATCTGAATATTGATCTTCCTCTAGTTTGTGTTGCTGCCAACATCAGTTAAAAACTTACCCACATCCTTATCCCTTAACAATATAATTTAGTGCAGATAAGCAACGGAATTGGCTCGGGAGAAGAAGACTCGTAGAGGGAGAACTGAAAAATAAATAAACAGTAAAAAATGGACAATCTCTGTGGATTATTTGCGGTAATAAAAGTAGCCAGGTGGTAGGCAGGGAGAGGCAGAGAGCTGGACACACCTGTCTCCGACACAACCCGGATCACTGATAACAGATATGTCTGACTACAGGGCTGGTAGGTATAACTACAGCTATGAATCATTTAGTAGTTATAGGAGCCAATATTAGAGAATAAAAGCATAACGTCTACTGGCTTGGGCTTCTGGTGACAATAGGTGAAAGTACGGAAATGCTTATTGTTAGTCGCTCTGGATAAAAGCTTAGAAAATCACTGATGCTGATAGTGGTGAAAAAGGCCGAGTGATGCCAAAACGTTTGCGGTTTATCAAATAAATTACAGGGTGTTTGTATTCAGAGTGTCCCGAGTCACTTTATTTATTTTCATAGCGTATAGTTTATTCTCCGTCAGTCAACTCCTCTACATATAAACATTTTCTCTGGGTGTGCGCCAGCTCATGCTATTTTTTTTAGATAAAGATAATGACAAATAATGAATGTATTATTAAGCATTTATTTACCCCAAAATGGTGACGATGAGGAAGAGATGATGATAATCACAATCACCATCTTCATCCTCCTCATATAGCCTAGCTTATTATCGCCATGCACCATGTCAATTAAAACCATCATACTCGCCATCGTCGCTGTCTGATCCAGTACTCTATTCTACTTCATTTCAGTATTTACAGTTCAACAGTGGCACATAGAACAGTCAGCGTGTCATGGCTCCTTAGTCGACCTCATAACATCTATTAGCTGCGCTTTGAGTAAAGTGAAAAGTCCTCACTCAGTCTACCTATCAGCTGGTGTCCCTTGGCTTTCACTCTCTCAATTTAATTTGATTCAATTCAATTCAAAGGGGATTTACTGGCATTGGAAAACATGTTTACATTGCCAAAGCAAGTGAAATTAACAAACAAAAGTGAGAACACACAAAACAACATCAACAATCTCTCGCTCTCATCTCTCTCCCCTCTTTCTCTCTCTCTCCCTCCGTTTCTCTCGCTCTCTCACGTTCCCTCTCTCTCTGTCACATAGCCAGACGTACAGTCACCCACATCTCCCATCTGCTGCCTCGCATGGAGAGTCTTAACTTTCACACTGTTTATAGTTTGTTACCGAGATACGAGTCAGTCATTAGAATAGCAGCAGCCGTTTCCTCAACAGCCCCATCTGACGGGAGACTCCTTTGGAAAGACAAGAGGCGTCAGAGCCCTTGAGAGTTGCTGACCGGGTAATGTGAATGATGATGACTGCGTCTATTTGACCTCCATAAAATGATAAATGATAAGGTGGGATAGGCTACTGTGGAGCCCATCCTCCCCAATTAAAGGTGCCACCAACCTCATGTGGTGGATACTGCATCAAGCAAACAAACACACAGCCACACATATCAAATCAATTGTATTTATAAAGCCCTTCTTACATCAGCTGATATATCAACGTACTACACAGAAACCCAGCCTAAAACCCCAAACAGCAAGCAATGCAGGTGTAGAAGCACTAGAATGACATGTAGCCTCTAGAATGACATGTAGCTTCTAGAATGACATGTAGCCTCTAGAATGACATGTAGCTTCTAGAATGACATGTAGCTTCTAGAATGACATGTAGTCTCTAGAATGACATGTAGCTTCTAGAATGACATGTAGCTTCTAGAATGACATGTAGCTTCTAGAATGACATGTAGCTTCTAGAATGACATGTAGCCTCTAGAATGACATGTAGCTTCTAGAATGACATGTAGCTTCTAGAATGACATGTAGCTTCTAGAATGACATGTAGCTTCTAGAATGACATGTAGCTTCTAGAATGACATGTAGCTTCTAGAATGACATGTAGCCTCTAGAATGACATGTAGCCTCTAGAATGACATGTAGCCTCTAGAATGACATGTAGCTTCTAGAATCCAGTCTGATAGGTTATAAAACATATTAACCAAGGCTTCTAGAATGCAGTCTAACAGGTTATAAAACATATAGCCAAGGCTTCTAGAATCCAGTCTGATAGGTTATAAAACATATAGACAAGGATTCTAGAATCCAGATAGGTTATACAACTCTGTGAGTGTGTACTTCCGCCGTGTGTGTTGACATGTGCTCCGTGTGTGTTCCTGTGCTGTGTGTGTGTTCCTGTGCTGTGTGTGTGTTCCTGTGCTGTGTGTGTGTGTGTTCCTGTGCTGTGTGTGTGTGTGTTCCTGTGCTGTGTGTGTGTGTTCCTGTGCTGTGTGTGTGTGTGTTCTTGTGCTGTGTGTGTGTGTGTTCTTGTGCTGTGTGTGTGTGTGTTCTTGTGCTGTGTGTGTGTGTGTTCTTGTGCTGTGTGTGTGTGTGTTCTTGTGCTGTGTGTGTGTGTGTTCTTGTGCTGTGTGTGTGTGTGTTCTTGTGCTGTGTGTGTGTGTGTTCTTGTGCTGTGTGTGTGTGTGTTCTTGTGCTGTGTGTGTGTGTGTTCTTGTGCTGTGTGTGTGTGTGTTCTTGTGCTGTGTGTGTGTGTGTTCTTGTGCTGTGTGTGTGTGTGTTCCTGTGCTGTGTGTGTGTGTGTGTTCCTGTGCTGTGTGTGTGTGTGTTCTTGTGCTGTGTGTGTGTGTGTTCTTGTGCTGTGTGTGTGTGTGTTCTTGTGCTGTGTGTGTGTGTGTTCTTGTGCTGTGTGTGTGTGTGTTCTTGTGCTGTGTGTGTGTTCCTGTGCTGTGTGTGTGTGTGTGTGTTCTTGTGCTGTGTGTGTGTTCCTGTGCGGTGTGTGTGTGTGTTCTTGTGCTGTGTGTGTGTGTGTTCTTGTGCTGTGTGTGTGTGTGTTCTTGTGCTGTGTGTGTGTGTGTTCTTGTGCTGTGTGTGTGTTCCTGTGCTGTGTGTGTTCTTGTGCTGTGTGTGTGTGTGTTCTTGTGCTGTGCGTGTGTGTGTATTGACATGCGCTCTGTGTGTGTGTTCTTGTGCTGTGCGTGTGTGTGTATTGACATGCGCTCTGTGTGTGTGTTCTTGTGCTGTGTGTGTGTGTGTATTGACATGCGCTCTGTGTGTGTGTTCTTGTGCTGTGTGTGTGTGTGTATTGACATGCGCTCTGTGTGTGTGTTCTTGTGCTGTGTGTGTGTGTGTATTGACATGCGCTCTGTGTGTGTGTTCTTGTGCTGTGTGTGTGTGTGTATTGACATGCGCTCTGTGTGTGTGTTCTTGTGCTGTGTGTGTGTGCGTGCATGACAGGCGGTAGGCCTGGATTGTAGAAAAACTGTGTAAATCACCATGACCTGCTCCCCCGTCAGCAGGCTAATGAGACCTATAGGCCGGCCTGAACAACACTCAGGCACGCTCCTTACGCCCAGGGAGCCCATTCACTCTGCCTAACATGAATATTTAATCTCTCCGGCTAGGCCCTCCCAACCGCCAGGCCGCAACAGCCTGCAGACCTGCCAAAATGTGGGCTGAGGCGCCCAGCTACACTCCCCATCTGCCGCGGGGAGGCCGGGGGAGGCCGGGGGAGGCGGAGGAGGAGACCATGGGAGGTGTGAGAAGAACATTACCGAGGTCAACTTTAGAAGTCGTGGTGAAAGATGATCGCTGACTTAAACACGCGAGGCAAAATAGGGCGGAGGGCAACCTCTAGTTCCCCTGTACCCTCCCCCCGTATCCTAACAACAAGCCCCACCTCCAACATACCCTAACAACAAGCCCCACCCCCAACATACCCTAACAACAAGCCCTGTCAGACACCAACTCGCTTGAATAGTTTTTATTCAAGTTTTATCTTGTGTGGTGGCTCCCATGATTATGAAAAATCACAGCTTCTATCCTCTGGTAATAAAACTGTTAATAAATGACGAACAACTACTGCTCTCCCACTGACTCCATTCACATCCACAGTCACAACTTACCCTGCTGCTACAATGATGACTGATTCAATTTATTACTCCATTACACGGCTGTCCATTGATTATTGATTACCATTAGTATCTATTTATCCTGCTACTGGTCATTACTACTCCTGTTGACATGTACAGTACCAGTCAAAAGTTTGGACACACCTACTCATTGCAGGGTTTTTTAAAACATTTTTTAAAACTATTTTCTATATTTAGAATTATAGTGAAGACATCAAAACTATGAAATAGCACATATGGAATCATGTAGTAACCACAAAAGTGTTCAACAAATCAAAATGTATTTTATATTTGAGATTGTTCAAAGTAGCCTTTGCCTTCATGACAGCTATGCACACTCTTGGCATTCTCTCAACCAGCGTCATGAGGTAGTCACCTGGAATGCATTTCAATTAACAGTTGTGCCTTGTTAAAAGTTCATATGTGGAATTTCTTTCCTGCTTAATGAGTTTGAGTCAATCAGTTGTGTTGTGACAAGGTAGGGGGTATTCAGAAGATAGCCCTATTTGGTAAAAGACCAAGTCCATATTATGGCAAGAACAGCTCAAATAAGCAAAGAGAAACGACAGTCCATCATTACTTTAAGACATGAAGGTCAGTCAATCTGGAAAACATCAAGAACTTTGAAAGTTTCTTACAGTGCAAAAAACATCAAGCGCTATGATGAAACTGGCTCTCATGAGGACCACCACAGGAAAGGAAGACCCAGAGTTACCTCTGCTGCAGAGGATAAGTTCATTAGAGTTACCTGCCTCAGATTGCACCCGAAATAAATGCTTCACAGAGTTCAAGTAACAGATACAGTTGAAGTTTACTGTTACACTTAGTCATTAAAACTTGTTTTTCAACCACTCCTCAAATGTCTTGTTAACAAACTATAGTTTTGGCAAGTCGGTTAGGACATCTACTTTGTGCATGACACAAGTAATTTTTCCAACAATTGTTTACAGACAGATTATTTTTTTACCTTTATTTAACTAGGCAAGTCAGTTAAGAACAAATTCTTATTTTCAATGACAGCCTAGGAACAGTGGGTTAACTGCCTGTTCAGGGGCAGAAAGACAGATTCGAACTTGCAACCTTTCGGTTACTAGTCCAACGCTCTAACCACTAGGCTACCTGTCTCCCCTTTCCCAAAATAATTGTACCGCCCCTTATTATTCACTGTATCACAATTCCAGTGGGTCAGAAGTTTACATACACTAAGTTGACTGTTCCTTTAAACAGCTTGGAAAATTCCAGAAAATTATGTCATGGCTTTAGAAGCTTCTGATAGGCTAATTGACATAATTTCAGTCAATTGTAGGTGTACCTGTGGATGTATTTGAAGGCCTACCTTCAAACTCAGTTCCTCCTTGCTTGACATCATGGGAAAATCAAAAGAAATCAGCCAAGATGTCAGAAAAAAAAATTGTAGACCTCCACAAGTCTGGTTCATCCTTGGGAGCAATTTCCAAATGCCTGAAGGTACCACGTTCATCTGTACAAACAATAGTACGCAAGTATAAACACCATCATATCAAAGTAAACTTGGGAGTCGTGCGATGACAGTGTGTGGTACTTCCACTACGACTAGGGAAACCATGCAGTTTAAATTAGGCTACAGATGAATTACATTCTGAACGTCACAGGGTGGTGAACGTGCACGGTGATGAGCTTGATGCTCCTTTCCAATGAATATCCAGGGTCTTATTCTGGTGAGATGATCACATTTTATTGGTCACATACACGTGTTTAGCAGATGTTATTGTGGGTGTAGCGAAATGCTTGTGTTTTTAGCTCTGACAGTAATATCTAACAATTTCACAACATTTACCCAATACGCACAAATAGAAGTAAAATAATGGAATTAAGAGTATCTAAATATATGGATGAGCAATGTCAGAGCAGCATAGACTGAGATACAGTAGAATAGTATAGAATACAGTATATACATATGAGATGAGTAATACATAGACTAAGATACAGTAGAATAGTATAGAATACAGTATATACATATGAGATGAGTAATGCATAGACTGAGATACAGTAGAATAGTATAGAATACAGTATATACATATGAGATGAGTAATACATAGACTAAGATACAGTAGAATAGTATAGAATACAGTATATACATATGAGATGAGTAATGCATAGACTAAGATACATTAGAATAGTATAGAATACAGTATATACATATGAGATGAGTAATGCATAGACTGAGATACAGTAGAATAGTATAGAATACAGTATATACATATGAGATGAGTAATGCATAGACTGAGATACATTAGAATAGAATACAGTATATATATATGAGATGAGTAATGCATAGACTAAGATACAGTAGAATAGTATAGAATACAGTATATACATATGAGATGAGTAATGCATAGACTAAGATACAGTAGAATAGTATAGAATACAGTATATACATATGAGATGAGTAATGCATAGACTAAGATACAGTAGAATAGTATAGAATACAGTATATACATATGAGATGAGTAATGCATAGACTAAGATACAGTAGAATAGTATAGAATACAGTATATACATATGAGATGAGTAATGCATAGACTAAGATACATTAGAATAGTATAGAATACAGTATATACATATGAGATGAGTAATGCATAGACTGAGATACAGTAGAATAGTATAGAATACAGTATATACATATGAGATGAGTAATGCATAGACTAAGATACAGTAGAATAGTATAGAATACAGTATATACATATGAGATGAGTAATGCATAGACTGAGATACAGTAGAATAGTATAGAATACAGTATATACATATGAGATGAGTAATGCATAGACTAAGATACAGTAGAATAGTATAGAATACAGGATATACATATGAGATGAGTAATACATAGACTAAGATACAGTAGAATAGTATAGAATACAGGATATACATATGAGATGAGTAATGCATAGACTAAGATACATTAGAATAGTATAGAATACAGTATATACATATGAGATGAGTAATGCATAGACTGAGATACAGTAGAATAGTATAGAATACAGTATATACATATGAGATGAGTAATGCATAGACTGAGATACAGTAGAATAGTATAGAATACAGTATATACATATGAGATGAGTAATGCATAGACTGAGATACAGTAGAATAGAATAAAGTATATACATATGAGATGAGTAATGCATAGACTGAGATACAGTAGAATAGTATAGAATACAGTATATACATATGAGATGAGTAATGCATAGACTAAGATACAGTAGAATAGTATAGAATACAGTATATACATATGAGATGAGTAATGCATAGACTGAGATACAGTAGAATAGTATAGAATACAGTATATACATATGAGATGAGTAATGCATAGACTGAGATACAGTAGAATAGTATAGAATACAGTATATACATATGAGATGAGTAATGCATAGACTAAGATACAGTAGAATAGTATAGAATACAGTATATACATATGAGATGAGTAATACATAGACTAAGATACATTAGAATAGAATAGAATACAGTATATACATATGAGATGAGTAATGCATAGACTAAGATACAGTAGAATAGTATAGAATACAGTATATACATATGAGATGAGTAATACATAGACTAAGATACAGTAGAATAGTATAGAATACAGTATATACATATGAGATGAGTAATGCATAGACTGAGATACAGTAGAATAGAATAGAATACAGGATATACATATGAGATGAGTAATGCATAGACTAAGATACATTAGAATAGAATAGAATACAGTATATACATATGAGATGAGTAATACATAGACTAAGATACATTAGAATAGAATAGAATACAGTATATACATATGAGATGAGTAATGCATAGACTAAGATACAGTAGAATAGTATAGAATACAGTATATACATATGAGATGAGTAATACATAGACTAAGATACAGTAGAATAGTATAGAATACAGTATATACATATGAGATGAGTAATGCATAGACTGAGATACAGTAGAATAGAATAGAATACAGGATATACATATGAGATGAGTAATGCATAGACTAAGATACATTAGAATAGAATAGAATACAGTATATACATATGAGATGAGTAATACATAGACTAAGATACATTAGAATAGAATAGAATACAGTATATACATATGAGATGAGTAATGCATAGACTAAGATACAGTAGAATAGTATAGAATACAGTATATACATATGAGATGAGTAATACATAGACTAAGATACAGTAGAATAGTATAGAATACAGTATATACATATGAGATGAGTAATGCATAGACTGAGATACAGTAGAATAGAATAGAATACAGGATATACATATGAGATGAGTAATGCATAGACTAAGATACATTAGAATAGAATAGAATACAGTATATACATATGAGATGAGTAATGCATAGACTAAGATACATTAGAATAGAATACAATAGATACATATGAGTAATGCAAAAATGGTAAACATTATTAAAGTGACTAGTGTTCCATTTATTAAAGTGGCCAGTGATTTCAAGTCTATGTATATAGGGCAGCAGCCTCTAAGGTGCAGGGTTGAGTAGCCGGCTAGTGATGGCTATTTAACAGTCTGATGGCCTTGAGATAGAAGCTGTTTTTCAGTCTCTCAGTCCCAGCTTTGATGCACCTGCACTGACCTCACCTTCTGGATGATAGCGGGGTGAACAGGCATTGCCTCGGGTAGTTGTTGTCCTTGATGATCTTTTTGTGATTCCTGTGTTATCGGGTGCTGTAGGTGTCCTGGAGGGCAGGTAGTTTGCCCCTGGTGATGCGTTGGGCAGACCGTGCCACCCTCTGGAGAGCCCTGCGGTTGCAGGCGGTGCAGCTACCATACCAGGTGGTGATACAGCCTGACAGGATGCTCTCAATAGTGTATCTGTAGAGGTTTGTGAGGGTTTTAGGTGCCAAGACAAATTTCTTCAGCCTCCTGAGGTTGAAGAGATGCTGTTGCGCCTTCTTCACCATGCTGTCTGTGTGGGTGGACCATTTCAGTTTGATAGATGCTTGACTGCTGTTTTGACAAATAAAAACATTATTGCTCTTATCCATAATGCCATCATGTAGACCAGCTTAACCCCCCCCCCCCTCTGAGAGCTGTTGGCTGGAGAGCATGTGCCAAGACCACAGTAGGCACATTTACTATTTAACACAACAGTTGTGACATAGAGTTGAAAATGTGATGGACACACAATGAACATTGGATTTTTCTTTTTTGAAAAGTTAAAGGGAAAACTCCATCAATAAACTATATTTTGGTATATTGTATTGTATTAGTCTATTGTTGATATAGTTCCAAAAATGTTTTGCATGTCAGCAATCAAGTGTTCAAGATATTTAACTTTCAAAAATAACCTAAATCTGTCTCATACATTTTGCATCACACAGGCCACAATTCTGTATTTTAAAAGTTACATATCTTGGAAAGTACATTACTACCTCATCACACATTTTCATCTGCAGCAAGATTTGTTTTGAAACACCACTGGTGGGAGAATGCACATATCTTCTTCATGCCTACTGGTGTCTTGGCACATGCTCTCCAGCCAACAGCTCCGATACGGTCGGGGGTAGGCTAGTCTATATGATGGGATTATTATGGAGCGAGAATATTTATTACGTATTTATTTGCAGGACCAAGTTTGGGAACCCCTTCCCTAGAGAGAAACGTGCATGAATTAAAAAGGGAATTAAGTTCCGTTTACATGGCTTAACTCAGGTCGGGAATTGGACCCCATGGCAAATAAACTCTTGAAATTAATACGTTTATTCAATTAATCTTGATTGTATGATTCAAATAGGCCGACTTCATTATGACCTCCTCACGTAAACTAAACTATTTTCGTTCAACGTGATTAAATACGTTTTCATTAAAGTGTATTCCGCTGTTTTATGATTCGAATTTCCAAGGTGTTAATTTGCTGTTTTAATATTGGTTTAGCTGCTTTGCATTAACGATTGACTGCAGGTGTGCAAGGCCTAATTAAGCAACCGGTGGCCTAATTAGTTAACTGGACCATGAACACATCTACCTTACCTGCTGAGAACGATTTCCAGCAACAAATCATGGTTCATTTAGCCAAGATAAACAGCACACGTTCCTTCACTGGAGATCAGAGCAGGGGTCTGAGACAGCTCCTTTCTCCCGGTGCAGTGGAGCTGAGCTACAGGGGACGGTGCCAAACACACGACACCGGCCAACCGCCCAGGCGCGCGCACCTGCGTTGTCTCTCTTTCACGACTCTCTTTAATTAAAGACTCGTTATATAATCAAATGCTTCCACTTTTCACACAATAGACAATATCACATAGACACAGAGGTGCAGGGAAAAACAGTGTCCGCCTGTCTGAGGAACAGGGGTCTGTCTGTCCAAATATACCCCTTGATGTTTGATTTCTCGGCCCTATCATTAACCCCGTCCACCCCAAGCTACGGAGGTGACATGGAGTAGAGAGGTGGAGTTCGTGTCTGACGTCTAATGCCAGGGTTTCAACCACATTAGCCACAATTAGTAGTCTCATTAATTTAGGGATGGGAAGTAAGGATGTAGTTACAGCAGCCTAACGGCTCATTAGATCAACGTTATCTGTGGTAGCGGGCTAATTGACCAACTATTAGTCAGGAACAGAACCGTTTCCTGTGAGAAATCCTCCGTCGTTATGTGCGGCGGCGGCGCTCATACTCCTATAGCAGGTCTAGGGGCAACAGTGAGCTCTGTTACCTTCAGCTAGGCTTCGGGGGCCGGTTTTGCTATGGCGTTGTGGACGGGCGGAAGCATCTGCCTCGGATTTACAAAGGTTGCAAGTTGTTTGTGATATTTTTTGTTTGAAGTCTATCCCAAACCTTAACCCTTAACGTAACCAATCTAAGTTAGTGCCGAACATTAAGAAGTAGCAGCTAATGCCTGAATTTAACTCTAACATTAGCAATTACTAGTTAATGCCTAAACTTAATCACTTCGAAATGTTGTGTTTGGAACAATTTAGAGATTTGAGTTTGAGAAATATGGATGGACATCTCATTCTGATGTGAGACAGAGAGCTGATAGCAGGAGCCCTGCCTTTTGGATTAGATAAAGAAACCATGCCTCAATTTTTTTTAAAGTAGGGAAAGAATACAGGCGTAGATGTAATGGATATATTAAACCTGCATTTTAGTAAGATCAATTATTACTCATACCTCCAAAAAACGTTCCACTAATAGCCTACAATTGTTAATTTAAAAACTTTTAATTTAAGATGAACCCTGAATGTCCAAATCTTCAGGGGGAGGTGGTGCAGCAGGGTATCCTAGTGGTTAGAGTGTTGGACTAGTAACCTGAAAGGTTGCAAGATTGAATCCCTGAGCCTGACAAAGTAAAAATCTGTCGTTCTGCCCCAGTTAACCCACTGTTCCTAGGCCGTCATTGAAAATAAGAATTTATTCTTAACTGACTTGCCTAGTTAAATAAAGGTTAAAAAAAAGGTGGTCTGGCCGTGGTCTGCAGGTGGTGAAGGTAATGGGTTATGGTTTTACTCTCAGGGTGAGGTGGTGTCAGTGTGTGTCTGTAGTTACACACTAAGTGAAGACTTAATGGTAGCCATAGATAGTCTATAAGAAGGGCCACTGGTGTCTGATCTGTCGCACTCTGCAGGGGTTGCGGGGGGTGTTGTTGGTGTGTCTGTGTGTGTGTCTATGTGTGTGTTTGTAGGGGGACTCAGCTTGCATAGCACGCAGAGGTAAACATGTGTGTGTTTGTAGGGGGACTCAGCTTGCATAGCACGCAGAGGTAAACATGTGTGTGTTTGTAGGGGGACTCAGCTTGCATAGCACGCAGAGGTAAACATGTGTGTGTTTGTAGGGGGACTCAGCTTGCATAGCACGCAGAGGTAAACATGTGTGTGTTTGTAGGGGGACTCAGCTTGCAGAGGTAAACATGTGTGTGTTTGTAGGGGGACTCAGCACGCAGAGGTAAACATGTGTGTGTTTGTAGGGGGACTCAGCACGCAGAGGTAAACATGTGTGTGTTTGTAGGGGGACTCAGCACGCAGAGGTAAACATGTGTGTGTTTGTAGGGGGACTCAGCACGCAGAGGTAAACATGTGTGTGTTTGTAGGGGGACTCAGCACGCAGAGGTAAACATGTGTGTGTTTGTAGGGGGACTCAGCACGCAGAGGTAAACATGTGTGTGTTTGTAGGGGGACTCAGCACGCAGAGGTAAACATGTGTGTGTTTGTAGGGGGACTCAGCACGCAGAGGTAAACATGTGTGTGTTTGTAGGGGGACTCAGCACGCAGAGGTAAACGTGTGTGTTTGTAGGGGGACTCAGCACGCAGAGGTAAACATGTGTGTGTTTGTAGGGGGACTCAGCACGCAGAGGTAAACATGTGTGTGTTTGTAGGGGGACTCAGCT
The DNA here is from genome assembly GCF_034236695.1 of Oncorhynchus nerka. NCBI lineage: Eukaryota > Metazoa > Chordata > Actinopteri > Salmoniformes > Salmonidae > Oncorhynchus > Oncorhynchus nerka. The sequence goes on from NC_088400.1 coordinate 3,005,773, forward strand.
TGCATAGCACGCAGAGGTAAACATGTGTGTGTTTGTAGGGGGACTCAGCTTGCAGAGGTAAACGTGTGTGTTTGTAGGGGGACTCAGCACGCAGAGGTAAACATGTGTGTGTTTGTAGGGGGACTCAGCACGCAGAGGTAAACATGTGTGTGTTTGTAGGGGGACTCAGCACGCAGAGGTAAACATGTGTGTGTTTGTAGGGGGACTCAGCACGCAGAGGTAAACATGTGTGTGTTTGTAGGGGACTCAGCACGCAGAGGTAAACATGTGTGTGTTTGTAGGGGGACTCAGCACGCAGAGGTAAACATGTGTGTGTTTGTAGGGGGACTCAGCACGCAGAGGTAAACATGTGTGTGTTTGTAGGGGGACTCAGCACGCAGAGGTAAACATGTGTGTGTTTGTAGGGGGACTCAGCACGCAGAGGTAAACATGTGTGTGTTTGTAGGGGGACTCAGCACGCAGAGGTAAACATGTGTGTGTTTGTAGGGGGACTCAGCACGCAGAGGTAAACATGTGTGTGTTTGTAGGGGGACTCAGCACGCAGAGGTAAACATGTGTGTGTTTGTAGGGGGACTCAGCACGCAGAGGTAAACATGTGTGTGTTTGTAGGGGGACTCAGCACGCAGAGGTAAACATGTGTGTGTTTGTAGGGGGACTCAGCACGCAGAGGTAAACATGTGTGTTTGTAGGGGGACTCAGCACGCAGAGGTAAACATGTGTGTTTGTAGGGGACTCAGCACGCAGAGGTAAACATGTGTGTTTGTAGGGGACTCAGCACGCAGAGGTAAACATGTGTGTTTGTAGGGGGACTCAGCACGCAGAGGTAAACATGTGTGTTTGTAGGGGGACTCAGCACGCAGAGGTAAACATGTGTGTTTGTAGGGGGACTCAGCACGCAGAGGTAAACATGTGTGTTTGTAGGGGGACTCAGCACGCAGAGGTAAACATGTGTGTGTTTGTAGGGGACTCAGCACGCAGAGGTAAACATGTGTGTGTTTTGTAGGGGGACTCAGCACGCAGAGGTAAACATGTGTGTTTTGTAGGGGACTCAGCACGCAGAGGTAAACATGTGTGTGTTTGTAGGGGGACTCAGCACGCAGAGGTAAACATGTGTGTGTTTGTAGGGGGACTCAGCACGCAGAGGTAAACATGTGTGTTTGTAGGGGGACTCAGCACGCAGAGGTAAACATGTGTGTTTGTAGGGGGACTCAGCACGCAGAGGTAAACATGTGTGTTTGTAGGGGGACTCAGCACGCAGAGGTAAACATGTGTGTTTGTAGGGGGACTCAGCACGCAGAGGTAAACATGTGTGTTTGTACTCAGCATGTGTGTGTTTGTAGGGGGACTCAGCACGGTAAACATGTGAGGTAAACATGTGTGTTTGTAGGGGGACTCAGCACGCAGAGGTAAACATGTGTGTTTGTAGGGGGACTCAGCACGCAGAGGTAAACATGTGTGTTTGTAGGGGGACTCAGCACGCAGAGGTAAACATGTGTGTTTTGTAGGGGACTCAGCACGCAGAGGTAAACATGTGTGTGTTTGTAGGGGGACTCAGCACGCAGAGGTAAACATGTGTGTGTTTGTAGGGGGACTCAGCACGCAGAGGTAAACATGTGTGTGTTTGTAGGGGGACTCAGCACGCAGAGGTAAACATGTGTGTGTTTGTAGGGGACTCAGCACGCAGAGGTAAACATGTTTGTAGGGGGACTCAGCACGCAGAGGTAAACGTGTGTGTGTTTGTAGGGGGACTCAGCACGCAGAGGTAAACATGTGTGTGTTTGTAGGGGGACTCAGCACGCAGAGGTAAACGTGTGTGTTTGTAGGGGGACTCAGCACGCAGAGGTAAACGTGTGTGTGTTTGTAGGGGGACTCAGCACGCAGAGGTAAACATGTGTGTGTTTGTAGGGGGACTCAGCAAACGTGTGTTGTTTGTAGGGGGAGAGGAGGTAAACGTGTGTGTTTGTAGGGGGACTCAGCACGCAGAGGTAAACGTGTGTGTTTGTAGGGGGACTCAGCACGCAGAGGTAAACATGTGTGTGTTTGTAGGGGGACTCAGCACGCAGAGGTAAACATGTGTGTGTTTGTAGGGGGACTCAGCACGCAGAGGTAAACATGTGTGTGTTTGTAGGGGGACTCAGCACGCAGAGGTAAATAAAACTTTGAGACGAAAAAACCCTGAATCTCCAGCAACAACATATCCTGAAGGTGTTGTGTTTTTCTTGATCTATTTAACTAATTACCTGAATACAGCTGCAGCACAACAGTTCTGCTTCTATCAAGGAAATATTGAGGAACCAAAAACGCCTCTATAATATACACTACTGTTCTGTAAATGACATTAAACACATTATAAATATACTACTCTGTATACCACTAAAGAGGTATCTAATATACGACAATAGATTTGGAGAGAGAGAGAGAGAGACACGTGGTTAGAAGTCTGTTAACTAAAGAGGTATCTAATCTATGACAATAGATTTGGAGAGAGAGAGAGAGAGAGAGAGAGAGAGACACGTGGTTAGAGTTCAGTTAACTAAAGAGGTATCTAATCTATGACAATAGATTTGGAGAGAGAGAGAGAGAGAGAGAGAGACACGTGGTTAGAAGTCAGTATACCACTAAAGAGGTATCTAATCTATGACAATAGATTTGGAGAGAGAGAGAGAGAGACACGTGGTTAGAGTTCAGTTAACTAAAGAGGTATCTAATCTATGACAATAGATTTGGAGAGAGAGAGAGAGAGAGACACACGTGGTTAGAAGTCTGTTAACTAAAGAGGTATCTAATCTATGACAATAGATTTGGAGAGAGAGAGAGAGAGAGACACGTGGTTAGAAGTCTGTTAACTAAAGAGGTATCTAATCTATGACAATAGATTTGGAGAGAGAGAGAGACACGTGGTTAGAAGTCTGTTAACTAAAGAGGTATCTAATCTATGACAATAGATTTGGAGAGAGAGAGAGAGAGACACACGTGGTTAGAAGTCTGTTAACTAAAGAGGTATCTAATCTATGACAATAGATTTGGAGAGAGAGAGAGAGAGACACACGTGGTTAGAAGTCTGTTAACTAAAGAGGTATCTAATCTATGACAATAGATTTGGAGAGAGAGAGAGAGAGACACACGTGGTTAGAAGTCTGTTAACTAAAGAGGTATCTAATATACGACAATAGATTTGGAGAGAGAGAGAGAGAGAGACACGTGGTTAGAAGTCAGTATACCACTAAAGAGGTATCTAATCTATGACAATAGATTTGGAGAGAGAGAGAGAGAGAGACACGTGGTTAGAGTTCAGTTAACTAAAGAGGTATCTAATCTATGACAATAGATTTGGAGAGAGAGAGAGAGAGAGACACGTGGTTAGAAGTCAGTATAACTCTAAAGAGTCAGGCTTCTATTGTCCCACACCAGCATATGGTAGATAGAAGAGCGCAGATAGAACTAGCCCACCCTCAAACACGCCACAATGCCAGAGACGCTGTAGCTGTCAGGGAATACAATACACATAGGAGAATACAAAAGAATAGATATACTTTAATTAACATTTGATGGATGGCTACTTTCATTAGCCAAAGAGTGGACACACGATCTCATGTAGCGTTACTTTGTGGATGAGTGCAAATGTGAATCTGAAACATTTCATCACCATTGGTTATATCTCTAAACCTCTTTTTTTTATATGCATAAATACATTAGTATATGTCCCTTATAGGCCCGCAAGAGATTTGCAGTTTTTCAACACTAAAACCCATTGGCTGAACAAAGTTCTCAGTTGCCTGGACTCATTTAGCTAATTATGCAGTCTGTTGTCAATACCTTAAACCTTTTTCACATGGTAAAACACCATTTGCAGATCTCACTTAGACTCTTCAGCAAAACGCTAAACACATTCTCATTCTCAAAACACATTCTGCACTCTAATGCACATGTCATCCATACTGGTAAACACAAGTGGCAACAATCAAATACAAATAGAGACCATGTGTCATTGATTGAACACAACCACTCAACATTGATTTAACCTGTTTCAAATGATGCGACACAACCAATATAAGCTCAGTTCAGAGAGAAAACAGGTTGTTGAAGATGGGAAGGTGAAAGTCTGAGAATGGAGAGAAGAAACAATGTGAGAGGACGAGGACGTATGCGAGGTGGGCGACGACGAGGAGGAAGAGGAGGGCAAGAAAGAGGGAGAGGAGGACGAAGAGGAAGAGGAAGTCAAAGAGTGGAAACATCTGATGAAATTCTAGCAGCAGTTAAAGACCATGTTCTTGTCCATGGACTGACAATGAGGGGAGCAGGACTTAGAGTGCAACCCAATTTGAGCCGATTTTCTGTGTCCACCGAAGTAAGGACATTCAGAGAAGAGAACAGGTACAGTATAATACTGTATTTTTGTAATTGCAAATTTACTGTACTACCCTATATGAGGCTGTTTCAATAGACATTTGTAAAGTTAATCACTGTATGTATTGTACTTCATGAATATGTTTTGTAACTGCACAACTACTTTTTGTAGAATTGCAAGGCTGCCACATGCAGGTGGAAGGACAGCTATATTCACTCGGGAGCAAGAGGCCGTTATAGTTGGCATGGTCCTTCACGATAATGCAATAAGACTCAGAGAAATCCAGGAACGAGTGATACAAGACAACACACACTTCCAGGGAATCGACAGTGTGAGCATTTCCACAATTGACCGTGTCCTCCATCGTAACAGGATGCGAATGAAACAAGTATACAGAGAACCTTTTGAGCGCAACTCACCAAGGGGTGAAAGAACTGCGAGCTCAGTATGTGCAAGTAAGTGTACATTCAGAAACATTTACTGTAATCCAGATTGTCTACAGTACTAACACATACTTCTACACCTGCATTGTTTGGGGTTTTAGGCTGGGTTTCTGTACAGCACTTTGAGATATCAGCTGATGTACGAAGGGCTATATAAATACATTTGATTTGATTTTGATTTGATATGTGAATGACATTACTCTTCAGTACGTACAATGTATGTGAATCAGAAGCCTAATTGTACTCTACAGTATAGAACTGTCTCTGTACGACTTACAAAATCCTACATGCGGTATATTGTATTTCTACACAGACAATATTTGACTTGGAATCCTTGGACAGACCCCATGAGTTCATCTCTGTCGGTGAAGCAGGCTTCAATCTGACAAAGAGGAGAAGGAGAGGCCCAAACATGATTGGACAGCGGGCCATTGTTGAAGTCCCTGGTCAACGAGGTGACAATGTCACAATCTGTGCTGCTATCAGCAACCATGGTGTTCTACATCACCATGTTACACTCGGGCCATATAACACCCAGCACCTTCTAAGATTTATTGCCAATCTAAGAGATATTTTACTTGAGCAGCAGGTTCAAGAGCAGCAGGGTCAAAGAGCTAAATGAGAATCCCATTCCCACCTATGAGATAGTGTGGGACAATGTCAGTTTCCACCGAGCTGCTCAGGTAAGGGAATGGTTTCACATCAATGGGCAGTTTATGAACTTGTACTTCCCTCCATACTCGCCTTTCCTGAATCCGATTGAGGAGTTTTTCTCCTCTTGGAGATGGAAAGTGTATGATAGACAACCCTACTCCAGAGTAAACCTGCTGCAAGCCATGGATTTAGCCTGTGGTGATATAGGTGAGGAATCATGTCAGGGCTGGATACGGCACACAAGAGGCTTCTTCCCCCGTTGCCTCAGGAGGGACAATATAGCTTGTGATGTTGACGGAGTGCTCTGGCCTGACCCAGCCTCAGGAGGGACAATATAGCTTGTGATGTCGATGAAGTGCTCTGGTCTGACCCAGCCTCAGGAGGGACAATATAGCTTGTGATGTCGATGAAGTGCTCTGGTCTGACCCGGCCCAAAGACAAGAAGAACCACATTGATCACATGTTTACTCCTTTGATTGTTGTCCCTTGTAGTATTGTATACTGTAGTACAGTGCATTGTAGGCTGTATACTGTAGTACAGTGCATTGCAGGCTGTATACTGTATAATGGACACATTGTATGGCCCTAAACATTGTGCTTTCCATTTATTAACAGTACTGACTGCTCAATAGATGTTGACTGGTTGCAGGTTCATATCAACAAAGAACAAGATTTACAGTATCACAGAGACAAAGGACAAGTTTGTGAGATGCAGGGTACAGTACTGTAAAAATAGGGGTACAAGGAGGAGGAAGAACCAAAAACTAAATTGCAAAGAGCAAAGCAGAGTAGTAATTTCTGATCAATTTTGAGCTACTATGATAGAACCTGTTTTCGTTCATCAAAAGACAATGACGGGAAAAATATGAATATCTTTTTTTAGATTAAAAAAATGTACTTCTCCCTGAGAATTGTATGTTTTGAACAATGTGTTTTCTATATTTCGGTGTTGTTTACTGACTGCTTGAGAGTGTATATCATTTTGATAAACTTTGTTTATGAATTGAGAGCAGTGTTTGATTTTGAACAACAGGTAAAACTGTTTTGAGGCGAATTGTTTCATTTTGCGAGAGGAGTCAGAGGTTATGTAAATAGTGCTTGAAGATGAGGTTTAAATGTTTTCAGGAAATGGTTTCAGAAATTGTATTTTAGAAATTGAGAAAAACTGTAAGAGAGCTATTGATGCAGTCGAAGCGAAATAACCTTTTTCGCCTGTCATTTCACTACACGCCCACTTGATGGCGCCAACACAACATTCCTGCATCAGCACCTCTATGATCAGTCATACGGCACACAAGAGGCTTCTACCCCCAATATACAAACTCCATGAGGTTTACGTTTTCAATCAACTCCTTATCAAAACTGTTATTCAATACAAATCATGTCATGCTTCAAACCATTTTACATGATTATTGTATGAGAGACTGTGGATTCTGTCCTGGGGACAAAGATTTACATGATTATTGTGTGAGAGATTGCTGATTCTGTCCTGGGGACAAAGACTGAGTGTTGTTTCAAGTGGTTCCCTATTCCCTTGATAGTACATTACTGTTGACCAGGGCCATTTAGGCTGTGGTCAAAGGTAGTGCACTATATAAGGCATGGGGTGCCATTTGGGACTCGGACTGGGTCTGGAAGGCATTCAGCAGGAGATGGACTGACAATCACTTGGGTGTAGCTATCTCTGGAGACGTTGTCTGAACGTTGACAAACAGACACAGCCATTTGGTTGACAAACAGACACAGCCATTTGTTGTAAGGGTGATACAGGTGTGTGTGTGTGTGAGGATATGTGTGTGTGTGTGTGTGTGTGATGATGAAGATGTGTGTGTTGTAAGACAGATAAAGCTGTATCTTCATCAAGTCCTCCTCAGTTCATGGGATTATTCTCTACGTGCCGAGCTGCTTGTCAGACACCATCCTATCTCTGAGTCCCAAATGACACCCCTTTCCATATATACTGCTTTTGACCCAGGGCCCTTAGTACAAATCCCAAATGACATCCTATCTCCGACAAACAGGTTTCACATTCTAACAAACCATTTCTCTTAGAAATAACAAATTACTACTTTCTCCAACATGACAAATCCTGATATGATAAGACTAAGGCTTTTCCTCAGTTGGTCACCCTATGCCCTACGTAGTGCACTACACTGAGTGTACAAGGAAGCTGACGTTAGCCAACAGCAGCGCTGTTGTTGCCGAGCAACCAAGTTGCTTGACCCGGTTAAATATAACTCTGAGATTCGGTTGGAAAGATGTTAGCATTGTCAGTATTTTTTCTTAGTGGACGGAAATGTGCACTTGAGAGTGATTTAAATGATATATTTAATTCAAACGGCTGCCTCTTCCGACGTATTCAGCCCGAAAAGTGGCAAGTCGAATATTCACTTTCTGGACGCTGTGGTCTAGGCCTTATCCGACGCCTAAAAATTGACTATCTATCATTATACTGACTATATCTATCATTACATTGACTATATCTATCATTACATTGACTATTTCTATCATTACATTGACTATATCTATCATTACATTGACTATATCTATCATTACATTGACTATTTCTATCATTATATTGACTATGTATCTATTTGATGCTTCCTCCATTCATTGCATTATATGACCAGAACCTAATTCACCCAGACAAATATAAGGTGCATTTCCTTTTTCCCCTGATAACTGTCCCCCCTGTTGATCACAGCAGTAATCAGTTGACATGTCACCGACTGGGACTTGGGAGTTGCTTGTACCAGAAGCAGCACGCCATCTACAGTGAGGGGAAAAAGGTATTTGATCCCCTGCTGATTTTGTACGTTTGCCGACTGATAAAGAAATGATCCGTCTATAATTTTAATGGTTTATTTGAACAGTGAGAGACAGAATAACAACATCAATAATCCAGAAAAACGCATGTTAAAAATGTTATAAATTGATTTGCATTTTAAATGAGGGAAATAAGTATTTGACCCCTCTGCAAAACATGACTTGGTATTTGGTGGCAAAACTCTTGTTGGCAAACACAGAGGTCAGACGTTTCTTGTAGTTGGCCACCAGGTTTGCACACATCTCAGGAGGGATTTTGTCCCACTCCTCTTTGCAGATCTTCTCCAAGTCATTAAGGTTTCGAGGCTGACGTTTGGCAACTCGAACCTTCAGCTCCCTCCACAGATTTTCTATGGGATTATGGTCTGGGGACTGGCTAGGCCACTCCAGGACCTTTAATGTGCTTCTTCTTGAGCCACTCCTTTGTTGCCTTGGCCGTGTGTTTTGGGTCATTGTCATGCTGGAATACCCATCCACGAACCATTTTCAATGCTCTGGCTGAGGGAAGGAGGTTCTCACCCAAGATGACGGTACATGGCCCCATCCATTGTCCCTTTGATACGGTGAAGTTGTCCTGTCCCCTTAGCAGAAAAACACCCCCAAAGCATAATGTTTCCACCTCCATGTTTGACGATGGGGATGGTGTTCTTGGGGTCATAGGCAGCATTCCTCCTCCTCCAAACACGGCGAGTTGAGTTGATGCCAAAGAGCTCCATTTTGGTCTCATCTGACCACAACACCTCCACCCAGTTGTCCTCTGAATCATTCAGATGTTCATTGGCAAACTTCAGAAGGGCATGTATATGTGCTTTCTTGAGCAAGGGGACCTTGCGGGTGCTGCAGGATTTCAGTCCTTCACGGCGTAGTGTGTTACCAATTGTTTTCTTGGTGACTATGGTCCCAGCTGCCTTGAGATCATTGACCCGATCCTCCCCTGTAGTTTTAAGCTGATTCCTCACCGTTCTCATGATCATTGCAACTCCACGAGGTGAGATCTTGCATGGAGCCCCAGGCCGAGGGGAGATTGACCGTTCCTTTGTGTTTCTTCCCTTTGCGAATAATCGCACCAACTGTTGTCACCTTCTCACCAAGCTGCTTGGCGATGGTCTTGTAGCCCATTCCAGCCTTGTGTAGGTCTACAATCTTGTCCCTGACATCCTTGGAGAGCTCTTTGGTCTTGGCCACGGTGGAGAGTTTGGAATCTGATTGATTGATTTAGAGTGGGCTCCTAATCTCAGCTCGTTACCTGTATAAAAGACACCTGGGAGCCAGAAATCTTTCTGATTGAGAGGGGGACAAATACTTATTTCCCTCATTAAAATGCAAATCCATTTATAACATTTTTGGCATGCGTTTTTCTGGATATTTTGTTATTATTCTGTCTCTCACTGTTCAAATAAACCTACCATTAAAATTATAGACTGATCATGTCTTTGTCAGTGGGCAAACGTACAAAATCAGCAGGGGATCAAATGCTTACTTCCCTCACTGTATGTGAGCCTGGAGCTGCTTGGTTGCAGAGCCGGAGCCGAGGCGACTGAGGAGAACTTGTGCTGCTGGAGCAGTCCGGGACCAGAGAAGGCTTTCATGGAAATTGGTGAATGGGTCACTCTTCCCAAAGCTGAGTACCTCTATATCCAATTCAAACTTAGTCGCTGACAGAGCTGTATTCTGACGTTCTCTACTGTGTTGCTCATTAAAGCCAGTGTGCCTGTGGATTGAGCCTTTAGTTCCCATGTGACTCGACGGGAGGACGAACTTCGAATCAACAAGCCACAGTGGACCGGATTGATGCTGCAGGTGAGCGATAAGGAATGGAGCGGAGGTATTTTGGGAAATTGAGAAGGTGAACGCTTTACCCTTCCCAAAGCGAAGTATCTCTCCATATTGACCTGATAACACTGCCTGCTGACGTTCAACTGATAACACTGCCCTGTTACTGTGTCTAGAGGCCCTGTTACTGTGTCGGGAGGCCCTGTTACTGTGTCGGGAGGCCCTGTTACTGTGTCGGGAGGCCCTGTTACTGTGTCGGGAGGCCCTGTTACTGTGTCGGGAGGCCCTGTTACTGTGTCGGGAGGCCCTGTTAATGTGTCGGGAGGCCCTGTTAATGTGTCGGGAGGCCCTGTTAATGTGTCGGGAGGCCCTGTTAATGTGTCGGGAGGCCCTGGCTCTGTGTCGGGAGGCCCTGGCACTGTGTCGGGAGGCCCTGGCACTGTGTCGGGAGGCCCTGTCACTGCGTCGGGAGGCCCTGTCACTGCGTCGGGAGGCCCTGTCACTGCGTCGGGAGGCCCTGTCACTGTGTCGGGAGGCCCTGTCACTGTGTCGGGAGGCCCTGTCACTGTGTCGGGAGGCCCTGGCTCTGTGTCGGGAGGCCCTGGCTCTGTGTCGGGAGGCCCTGGCTCTGTGTCGGGAGGCCCTGGCTCTGTGTCGGGAGGCCCTGTCACTGTGTCGGGAGGCCCTGTCACTGTGTCGGGAGGCCCTGTCACTGTGTCGGGAGGCCCTGTCACTGTGTCGGGAGGCCCTGGCTCTGTGTCGGGAGGCCCTGGCTCTGTGTCGGGAGGCCCTGGCTCTGTGTCGGGAGGCCCTGGCTCTGTGTCGGGAGGCCCTGGCTCTGTGTCGCGCTGTCCGTCAGAAAAGTTGCAAAGACTTATTAATTGAAAACTGTTTTTCCTCACCACTGCCGCATCCTCACTATGTGTGTCGATCTTCACATCTAACTTTCCCTCTTACTGAGGCAGTTTGTTTTGCATGGCCCGGTGCCCCGGATGGATGGAGATCTCACTGAAGGACCAATAGAATGGTCTAAAATGTGCAATCTCACGGCACCCGGGGCACTGGGCTTGTTAAAACGAACTGGCTCACTCTCTGAGCCCTAAGCCTTCACCCGTGACCTCCCATTGGCCCAGGGCCTCCTGTCTAACCCTCTAATCAGTCTCTCTGACAGGAAGTTACTCCAGTAGATAGGTTTATGGTGAATAGGACTTCTCCACTCCTCATAGGAGTTGAATCCTCGACCAGCTGCTGGGGACAAAAAGGAGAGAATTGATCTGGCAACTGGAGGACTGCTGGGTTCACAGCCTAAAGATATTCCCCTACTGTTGAGCCCTTGAGCAAGGACCTTAACATCACAACATGCTCTCCATCCAGCTTGACCCTGTGCTCGTCTCAACTGTGAGGGATGTGTGCCGTCATGACTTTTTGACACTGACATGGGGTGGTCCATGTTCCGGCTGGTAGCAGGCCTTAACCTGGATGCAGTTGTATCTATCTCCGCCAGAATCCTTTAGAAATCCCATGACAAACCTGCATGGATTAGCAAAAAACAATATGGTACTTGTATTTAGACAATTGTAGTGAAGACAGCCACAGTTTACACAGGAGTCAACAGGTTCCTCCACTCAACTACTTGTGGTCTATAGGTTCCACCACTCAACTACTTGTGGTCTATAGGTTCCACCACTCAACTACTTGTGGTCTATAGGTTCCACCACTCAACTACTTGTGGTCTATAGGTTCCACCACTCAACTACTTGTGGTCTATAGGTTCCACCACTCAACTACTTGTGGTCTATAGGTTCCACCACTCAACTACTTGTGGTCTATAGGTTCCACCACTCAACTACTTGTGGTCTATAGGTTCCACCACTCAACTACTTGTGGTCTACGTGGAAGACAGAGGCAGGAATTAAAAAACGTGCAAACAGTTCCCTGGGACTAGGGCTGCAGAAAATCCAGTAACTTTCCCCCGGTTTTCCAGAACTCGTGGTTCTGATGAGATGTCTTGATCTCCTGCTTGTCCCCCTCCTGGTTCCTGGGAATATTTCAACCAGGTTTTGGGAAAGTTACCAGATTTTTACATTTGTTTTTAGCAAATACCTGGGAGAGAAATCAACCACGTCTGTATTATAGAATGAGCTTCCTAAGTTACAATGAGATAGACAATAACGTGTGGATCTACAGGTAGCTACACAAAAATAAAAATAAACACCAACGTAATGTCTTAATAGGGCGTTGGGTCACCACGAGCCAGAACAGGATTAATACTGAGACGGCCATGGCATATGGTTTACATCGCGTTCATGCTCATCAAACCATTCAGGGACCACTCGTGCTCTGTGGATAGGGGCATTGTCATCCTATGGAGGCAGAGCCATGCTATCCAAAATAATATCCTGCACAGTATTGTTATACATAACCCCAAGCATGATGGGATGTTAATTGCTTAATTAACTCAGGAACCACACCTGTGTTGAAACACCTGCTTTCAATATACTTTATATAATATACTTTATATCCCTCATTTAGTCAACTGTAAACTATTGTTTTGGCAGTTACCTGTCTGTATCATGTTTAATGAAACGATTCTCTCTACACTCAGCTGTTGCCTTTATTTTTATCTAACATGCTGCACCTTCCTGAATAAACACCAAGAACAATGAGATTTCCCTGGTGGGAAGTCCCTAAAGTTCTACATCTGTCTGGGTGTTATGTGCTTAAGTCTTTCAAACTTAGCTAGCAAATATTGTTTATTTTCTTTAAACATATTATTAGTTACACTGATGAACTCCGCAGATGCAGTTAGTTATCTAGCTAGCTAGCTAGCTCTTCCCCAGTTAGTTATCTAGCTAGCTAGCTCTTCCCCAGTTAGTTATCTAGCAAGCTAGCTCTTCCCCAGTTAGTTATCTAGCAAGCTAGCTCTTCCCCAGTTAGTTATCTAGCAAGCTAGCTCTTCCCCAGTTAGTTATCTAGCTAGCTAGCTCTTCACCAGGAGTACAACCTACCAAATGTCATTTTTATAATCTTTATAGTTATTATTAATTATTAATTTCCCCTCGCATCTAGAAGTGGCTAATATAGCAAGCCTGTTGATGGTACAGTAGCTTGGATGAATGCAATGTGAGACAATTATCTAGATAATTGAGTGACGAAATCCGAAGGAATGAAATCACATCAGAAAAAGGTTTATAGCTAAACTGGAATTACTGAGTCTACCATTCCGAATCTTTACATAAATTAGATCAAAATCGCGTAGAAAGAGCATTAGGCTGACTTAGCAATCTACCTTTTTTTTAACCTGATAAGTAGTGACTTGCTGAGAGTTTACAATGTTAGTAAACTTGTTAGGTACCAACCTGGAGATGTAAACCTATGGGTCCCGCCTTCCATTTAGCTAGCCAATCAATGGCATTATAACAAAAATCAGTGCTACGATTACAAGGTGAACAGGAAGAAGCGTGCTCCACCCTTATTTTCTTGTTCTCAACTCCACTTTCTGGGAACGCAACATTCTTCCCTGAGCTCTCAACTATCTCTCAGCTCCTCAGCGGGATCCCCTGTGACCTAGACATGTTTTATCTGAACTCTCAACTCTCTCTACATTATACTCAGCGTTCTCCACATTCCTACCTGAGACGGAAGTGATGCCATATTCTTGGTAACAGACAGACGGCTCACGACGAGAGGCAGGGAGTGTGTTGTGTACCTCCAAGTTGATTTGCAAAATTTCATTAAGATTGCTGTCATATATACAAAACATCCGGAACACCTGGTCTTTCCATGACACAGACTGGCCAGGTGAGTCCAGGTGAAAGCTATGATCCCTTAGTGATGTCACTTGTTAAATCCACTTCAATCAGTGTAGATGAAGGGGAGGAGACAGGCTAAAGAGACAATTGAAACATGGACTGTGTATGTGTGCCATTCAGAGTGAATGGGCAAGACAAAAGATTTGTGCCTTTTTGAACAAATCACCTAGTAGGTGCCAGGTTCACCGGTTTGAGTCAAGAACTGCAACGCTGCTGGGTTTTTCACGCTCAACAGTTTCCTGTGTGTATCAAGAATGGTCCACCACCCAAAGGACATCCAGCCAACTTGACACAACTGTGGGAAGCATTGGGGTCAAAATGGGCCAGCGTCCCTGTGGAACATTTTCCAAACCTTGTAGAGTCCAAGGCACCGACGACTTGAGGCTGAAGGGGGTGCAAACTCAATATTAGGAATGTGTTCCTAAAGTTGTGTACACTCAGTGTATAGGTACTATTTGGGACTCAGCCTTCTCACCAGAACTTTCTGTCACCTCAGTGTTATTCCTGATAAGATGGAGAGAAGCTGCTTTGATAAGAGAACGCAATTACGCCTGACCAATCTCCTCTGGTGTGTGTGTGTGTGCACCTCTCCAACTCCCTCCACTAGATGGCAGTAGAGCGCACCTTTAGTATGTGAGACCACAGACCTTCAACCATCACAGTTCAGAGCAGCCTCTCTTCTTCTGGCCATTGACCTCCGTGACCTTTACACTCCAGGAGAACATGGTGGAAGAGAAGAAGAGTGAGGTCATGAAAGTGTGTGTGTGTATATGAATCCCATGCTGCTGTTTTGGGTGTTTCCTTTAGTTTCCATATGACCTCCATATCTCCACTACTAGCTCAGTGCTGAAAACTAATTTACAATCAGTTATCATTCATCACTCTCTCTCTGTCCTCTCTCTTTCTTGCTCTGGCCTCTCTCTCTCTCTCTCTCGCTGTCCCCCCCCCCTCTCTCTGCCCTCGCTCTTACTCTCTCCCTCTCTGTCCTCACTCTCTCTCTCTGTCCTTTTTCTTGCTCTGTCCTCTCTCACGCTCTCTAGCAATCTCTCTCACTCTGTCCTCTCTCTCGCTCTGTCCAATCTTGTACAACAGACTAGGTATCCTCCTTTCCCCTCTTGCTCTCTCTCTCTGTGGATATATATTTATCTCGCTGTGGATATATATTTATCTCTCTGTGGATATATATTTATCTCTCTGTGGATATATATTTATCTCTCTGTGGATATATATTTCTCTCTCTTTCGGTGGATATATATGTCTCTCTCCCTGTGGATATATATTTCTCTCTCTTTGGGGATATATATTTCTCTCTCTCTCTCTGTTGATATATATTTCTCTCTCTCTCTCTCTGGATATATATTTCTCTCTGTGGATATATATTTCTCTCTCTTTCTGTGGATATATATTTCTCTGTGGATATACATTTCTCTCTCTTTCTGTGGATATATATTTCCCTGTGGATATATATTTCTCTGTGGATATATATTTCTCTCTCTCTCTGTGGATATATATTTCTCTCTCTCTCTCTGTGGATATATATTTCTCTCTCTCTCTCTCTGTGGATATATATTTCTCTCTCTCTCTCTGTGGATATATATTTCTCTCTCTCTCTCTGTGGATATATATTTCTCTCTCTCTCTGTGGATGTATATTTCTCTCTCTCTCTCTCTGTGGATGTATATTTCTCTCTCTCTCTCTGTGGATGTATATTTCTCTCTCTCTCTCTGTGGATGTATATTTCTCTCTCTCTCTCTGTGGATGTATATTTCTCTCTCTCTCTGTGGATGTATATTTCTCTCTCTCTCTCTGTGGATATATATTTCTCTCTCTTTCTGTTATATATTTCTCTTTCTGTTACATATTTCTCTCTCTGTGGATATATATTTTTCTCTCTCTGTTTGTATATTTCTCTCTCTGTGGATATATATTTCTCTCTCTGTTTGTATATTTCTCTCTGTGGATATATATATATTTCTCTCTCTGTTGATATTTCTCTCTCTGTTTGTATATTTCTCTCTGTGGATATACTGTGGATATATATATATATTTCTCTCTCTGTTGATATACATTTCTCTCTGTGGATATATATTTCTCTCTCTGTTTGTATATTTCTCTCTGTGGATATACTGTGGATATATATATATATCTCTCTGTTGATATATATTTCTCTCTCTGTTGATATATATTTCTCTCTCTGTTGATATATATTTCTCCCTCTGTTTGTATATTTCTCTCTCTGTTTGTATATTTCTCTCTGTGGATATACTGTGGATATATATATATATCTCTCTGTTGATATATATTTCTCTCTCTGTTGATATATATTTCTCCCTCTCTGTTTGTTTGTATATTTCTCTCTCTGTTTGTATATTTCTCTCTGTGGATATACTGTGGATATATATATATTTCCCTTTCTCTCTGTTGATATATATTTCTCCCTCTCTGTTGATATTTCTCTCTCTGTTTGTATATTTCTCTCTCTGTTTGTATATTTCTCTCTGTGGATATATATTTATCTCTCTGTGGATATATATTTCTCTCTCTTTCGGTGGATATATATGTCTCTCTCCCTGTGGATATATATTTCTCTCTCTTTGGGGATATATATTTCTCTCTCTCTCTCTCTGGATATATATTTCTCTCTGTGGATATATATTTCTCTCTCTTTCTGTGGATATATATTTCTCTGTGGATATATATTTCTCTGTGGATATATATTTCTCTGTGGATATATATTTCTCTCTTTCTGTGGATATATATTTCTCTCTCTCTCTCTGTGGATATATATTTCTCTCTCTCTCTGTGGATGTATATTTCTCTCTCTCTGTGGATGTATATTTCTCTCTCTCTGTGGATATATATTTCTCTCTCTTTCTGTTACATATTTCTCTTTCTGTTACATATTTCTCTCTCTGTGGATATATATTTCTCTCTCTCTGTGGATATATATTTCTCTCTCTGTGGATATATATTTCTCCCTCTCTGTTGATATTTCTCTCTCTGTTTGTATATTTCTCTCTGGATATACTGTGGATATATATATATATATATATATATATATATTTCTCTCTCTGTTGATATATATTTCTCTCTCTGTTGATATATATTTCTCTCTCTGTTGATATATATTTCTCTCTCTGTTGATATATATTTCTCTCTCTGTTGATATATATTTCTCTCTCTGTTGATATATATTTCCCTCTCTCTCTGTTGATATATATTTCCCTCTCTCTCTGTTGATATATATTTCCCTCTCTCTCTGTTGATATATATTTCCCTCTCTCTCTGTTGATATATATTTCCCTCTCTGTTTGTACATTTCTCTCTCTGTTTGTACATTTCTCTCTGTGGATATACTGTGGATATATATATATTTCTCTCTCTGTGGATATATATTTCTCTCTCTCTGTTTGTACATTTCTCTCTCTGTTTGTATATTTCTCTCTGTTTGTATATTTCTCTCTGTGGATATATATTTCTCTCTCTGTGGATATATATTTCCCTCTCTCTCTGTTGATATATATTTCCCTCTCTCTCTGTTTGTATATTTCTCTCTCTGTTTGTATATTTCTCTCTGTGGATATACTGTGGATATATATATATTTCTCTCTCTGTTGATATATATTTCTCCCTCTCTGTTTGTTTGTATATTTCTCTCTCTGTTTGTACATTTCTCTCTCTGTTTGTACATTTCTCTCTGTGGATATACTGTGGATATATATATATTTCTCTCTCTGTTGATATATATTTCTCTCTCTGTTGATATATATTTCTCCCTCTCTGTTTGTTTGTATATTTCTCTCTCTGTTTGTACATTTCTCTCTCTGTTTGTACATTTCTCTCTGTGGATATACTGTGGATATATATATATTTCTCTCTCTGTTGATATATATTTCTCTCTCTGTTGATATATATTTCTCCCTCTCTGTTTGTTTGTATATTTCTCTCTCTGTTTGTATATTTCTCTCTGTGGATATACTGTGGATATATATATATTTCTCTCTCTGTTGATATATATTTCTCTCTCTGTTGATATATATTTCTCTCTCTGTTGATATATATTTCTCCCTCTCTGTTTGTTTGTATATTTCTCTCTCTGTTTGTATATTTCTCTCTGTGGATATACTGTGGATATATATATATTTCCCTCCCTCTCTGTTGATATTTCTCTCTCTGTTTGTATATTTCTCTCTGTGGATATATATTTATCTCTCTGTGGATATATATTTCTCTCTCTTTCGGTGGATATATATGTCTCTCTCCCTGTGGATATATATTTCTCTCTCTTTGGGGATATATATTTCTCTCTCTGTTGATATATATTTCTCTCTCTCTCTCTCTGGATATATATTTCTCTCTGTGGATATATATTTCTCTCTCTTTCTGTGGATATATATTTCTCTGTGGATATATATTTCTCTGTGGATATATATTTCTCTGTGGATATATATTTCTCTGTGGATATATATTTCTCTCTCTTTCTGTGGATATATATTTCTCTCTCTCTCTCTGTGGATATATATTTCTCTCTCTCTCTGTGGATGTATATTTCTCTCTCTCTGTGGATGTATATTTCTCTCTCTCTGTGGATATATATTTCTCTCTCTTTCTGTTACATATTTCTCTTTCTGTTACATATTTCTCTCTCTGTGGATATATATTTCTCTCTCTCTGTGGATATATATTTCTCTCTCTCTGTGGATATATATTTCTCTCTCTGTGGATATATATTTCTCCCTCTCTGTTGATATTTCTCTCTCTGTTTGTATATTTCTCTCTGGATATACTGTGGAGATATATATATATATATATATATATATATATATTTCTCTCTCTGTTGATATATATTTCCCTCTCTCTCTGTTGATATATATTTCCCTCTCTCTCTGTTGATATATATTTCCCTCTCTCTCTGTTGATATATATTTCCCTCTCTCTCTGTTGATATATATTTCCCTCTCTCTCTGTTTGTACATTTCTCTCTCTGTTTGTACATTTCTCTCTCTGTTTGTACATTTCTCTCTGTGGATATACTGTGGATAGATATATATTTCTCTCTCTGTGGATATATATTTCTCTCTCTGTGGATATATATTTCTCTCTGTGGATATACTGTGGATATATATATATTTCTCTCTCTTTCTGTTACATATTTCTCTCTCTGTTGATATATATTTCTCCCTCTCTGTTTGTATATTTCTCTCTCTGTTTGTATATTTCTCTCTGTGTATATACTGTGGATATATATATATTTCTCTCTCTGTTGATATATATTTCCCTCTCTCTCTGGATATATATTTCTCTCTGTGGATATATATTTCTCTCTCTTTCTGTGGATATATATTTCTCTGTGGATATATATTTCTCTGTGGATATATATTTCTCTCTCTTTCTGTGGATATATATTTCTCTCTCTCTCTGTGGATGTATATTTCTCTCTCTGTGGATATATATTTCTCCCTCTCTGTTGATATTTCTCTCTGGATATACTGTGGATATATATATATATATTTCTCTCTCTTTCTGTGGATATATATATTTCTCTCTCTCTGTGGATGTATATTTCTCTCTCTCTGTGGATGTATATTTCTCTCTCTCTGTGGATATATATTTCTCTCTCTTTCTGTTATATATTTCTCTTTCTGTTACATATTTCTCTCTCTGTTGATATATATTTCTCCCTCTCTGTTTGTATATTTCTCTCTCTGTTTGTATATTTCTCTCTGTGTATATACTGTGGATATATATATATTTCTCTCTCTGTTGATATATATTTCCCTCTCTCTCTGGATATATATTTCTCTCTGTGGATATATATTTCTCTCTCTTTCTGTGGATATATATTTCTCTGTGGATATATATTTCTCTGTGGATATATATTTCTCTCTCTTTCTGTGGATATATATTTCTCTCTCTCTCTGTGGATGTATATTTCTCTCTCTGTGGATATATATTTCTCCCTCTCTGTTGATATTTCTCTCTGGATATACTGTGGATATATATATATATATTTCTCTCTGTTTCTGTGGATATATATATTTCTCTCTCTCTGTGGATGTATATTTCTCTCTCTCTGTGGATGTATATTTCTCTCTCTCTGTGGATATATATTTCTCCCTCTTTGTTGATATTTCTCTCTGGATATACTGTGGATATATATATATATATATATATATATTTCTCTCTGTTGATATATATTTCTCTCTCTGTTTGTACATTTCTCTCTCTGTTTGTACATTTCTCTCTCTGTTTGTACATTTCTCTCTCTGTTTGTACATTTCTCTCTGTGGATATACTGTGGATATATATATATTTCTCTCTCTGTGGATATATATTTCTCTCTCTGTGGATATATATTTCTCTCTCTCTGTTGATATTTCTCTCTCTGTTATATATTTCTCTCTCTGTTGATATATATTTCTCTCTCTGTTGATATATATTTCTCCCTCTCTGTTTGTATATTTCTCTCTCTGTTTGTATATTTCTCTCTGTGGATATACTGTGGATATATATATATTTCTCTCTCTGTTGATATATATTTCCCTCTCTCTCTGTTATGTCCGTTGAATAAATAATTGGACCAAGGCGCAGCGTGAGTAGAGTTCCACATAGCTCCCTCGCTGCATGCATACGTGGTGCTGGGAGCCATGGTGATAGCAGGACAAATTCCATTCTGACACTTCTGACCACTGTGCACATGTTGTCACACTCGCCTGGGTGTTATGTCAGCGAATATCCACCTTCTGCATACACACACACCAACATAGAAATATAATACCTAGAAACACCCCTAGTCACGCCCTGACCTAAAACACCATAGAGAACCCCGAGGGCTCTCTATGGTTAGGGCGTGACAGTACCCCCCCAAAGGTGTGGACTCTGACCGCAAAACCTGAACCCAGATGGGGAGGGTATGGTGGGCAACTAGCGAGGACACGCTCTTCAGAGCGAGTGTGAGGAGCCGGGACAGGTGGCACTGGACTGATGACACGCTCTTCAGAGCGAGTGTGGGGAGCCGGCACAGGATGTACCGGGCTGGGGAGGCGCACTGGAGGCCTGGTGCTTGGAGCCGGCAAAGGTGGCACTGGACTGATGACACGCTCTTCAGGGCAAGTGCGGTGCAGAACCAACATCTCTCTACGATCTCCCTCCTCCAGCTGCTCCATCGACTCCCAGACGGTCTCTGGCTCTCTCCTTGGCTCGGCCGACAATCCCTTGTGCCCCCTCCCAATTTTTTTTATTGGGGTTGCCCTTGGTTTCCTTGTGGCCGCGGACCCCGGCGTTGTCGCTGTCCTCCATTACACCTTCTCCCGCCAAGGAAGGGTCTCGCATCCACCCAGTATTTCCTCCCATGTCCAGCTCTCCTTAACCTCCTGGGCTGCTTGGTCCTGTAGTGGTGGAATATTCTGTCACGTTGAATAAATAATTGGACCAAGGCGCAGCGTGAGTAGAGTTCCACATATTTATTACAGTGAGACCTCAGCTCTTTAATCCCACCCCCTCAGCCTCTCTCAGCCCATCCCACCTATCAGCATAGACCTCAGCTCTTTAATCCCACCCCTCAGCCCATCCCACCTATCACCATAGACCTCAGCTCTTTAATCCCACCCCCCCAGCCTCTCTCAGCCCATCCCACCTATCAACATAGACCTCAGATCTTTAATCCCACCCCTCAGTCTCTCTCAGTCCATCCCACCTATCACTATAGACCTCAGCTCTTTTAATCCCACCCCTCAGCCTCTCTCAGACCATCCCACCTATCACCATAGACCTCAGCTCTTTAATCCCACCCCTCAGCCCCTCTCAGCCCATCCCACCTATCACCATAGACCTCAGCTCTTTAATCCCACCCCTCAGCCTCTCTCAGCCCATCCCCCCTATCACCATAGACCACCCTCGTTTGGTTTCCATGTGCCATATATTTTTCAATTGTGCTGTGATGTTTGACATATTTTTAAAAATATTAAACCTCTTCCATGTATATCTCACTAGGTCAGGATATTAAACCTCCTCCATGTATATCTCACTAGATATTAAACCTCCATGTATATCTCACTAGGTCAGGATATTAAAACTCCATGTATATCTCACTAGGTCAGGATATTAAACCTCCTCCATGTATATCTCACTAGATATTAAACCTCCATGTATATCTCACTAGGTCAGGATATTAAACCTCCATGTATATCTCACTAGGTCAGGATATTAAACCTCCTCCATGTATATCTCACTAGGTCAGGATATTAAACCTCCATGTATATCTCACTAGGTCAGGATATTAAACCTCCTCCATGTATATCTCACTAGGTCAGGATATTAAACCTCCATGTATATCTCACTAGGTCAGGATATTAAACCTCCATGTATATCTCACTAGGTCAGGATATTAAACCTCCTCCATGTATATCTCACTAGGTCAGGATATTAAACCTCCTCCATGTAGGGTATCTCACTAGGTCAGGATATTAAACCTCCTCCATGTATATCTCACTAGGTCAGGATATTAAACCTCCTCCATGTATATCTCACTAGGTCAGGATATTAAACCTCCATGTATATCTCACTAGGTCAGGATATTAAACCTCCTCCATGTATATCTCACTAGGTCAGGATATTAAACCTCCTCCATGTATATCTCACTAGGTCAGGATATTAAACCTCCTCCATGTATATCTCACTAGGTCAGGATATTAAACCTCCTCCATGTATATCTCACTAGGTCAGGATATTAAACCTCCTCCATGTATATCTCACTAGGTCAGGATATTAAACCTCCTCCATGTATATCTCACTAGGTCAGGATATTAAACCTCCTCCATGTATATCTCACTAGGTCAGGATATTAAACCTCCTCCATGTATATCTCACTAGGTCAGGATATTAAACCTCCTCCATGTATATCTCACTAGGTCAGGATATTAAACCTCCTCCATGTATATCTCACTAGGTCAGGATATTAAACCTCCTCCATGTATATCTCACTAGGTCAGGATATTAAACCTCCTCCATGTATATCTCACTAGGTCAGGATATTAAACCTCCTCCATGTATATCTCACTAGGTCAGGATATTAAACCTCCTCCATGTATATCTCACTAGGTCAGGATATTAAACCTCCATGTATATCTCACTAGGTCAGGATATTAAACCTCCATATATCCACTAGTTCTAATGTATCCATGATCAAGTTCTTGAGGGTGATAGTTTGTAGAGTGATTTCCTTTTTACAATCCATTGAGGTACTTAATCCGTATTATAATCTCCCACCATAATAATATATTATTTTTGTTACTTGTGAGCTCAACAGATTATTAAATATAAATTCGAAGAATATTATTATATGGATTAATTATCCAGATCCATTTTTGGTCCCATATTTAAAATAATCCATCTACCTCGTGGATCAGTTTGATCATTTGGATCTTTTGTATTAACTTGCCTCATTTGCACACACTGTATATAGACTTTTTTCCTAATGTGTTATTGACTGTTACGGATATCCTGTGTGTGTATCTATTTTCTTTCCTTCTGCCCTATTCACAGGTGCCGCCAATCAGAAGACACCTGCTCCTTTTTCCCTTACCCAACCCCCCCAATCGAAGTATGTTGAACTTGCTGATTGGAAGATGTGAAGAAGAAGAAGAACGTGGCTTACTTCATTGATGGTAATCTCCTCGTGCGTAAATGAACATCCCATGTTGACGCGGGTGGAGATTGGAATGCTGTTTACCAAATAGTGATTCCTACAGCCTTTCGACAAAATGTGTTATCCCTTGCTCATGATCACCAGTGGTCCGGACATTTCTTTTGGCCGGGTTTAAAACAAGATGTGGCTCAGTTCTGTCGGACATGTCATGATTGTGTCGGACAGTTACCGAAGACAAAATCGGGTAACCAGTTTCTGTTAACAATCATGTGTATGGCAACAAGATACCCCGAGGCCATTCCTCTGTGAAGGATTACAGCCACAGTAGTGAGTAATGCCTTAATTAAATTCTTCACAACATTTGGATTACCTAAGGTGGTACAAAATGATCAAGGTACCAATTTCCTATCAAAGCTCTTCAGGCAGGTGTTAAAATCCTTGTCAATTACGCACCGTGTGTCAAGCGCCTATCACCCAGAGTCTCAGGGTGCGCTTGAAAGATGGTATCAGACACTGAAGTCTATGCTACGTAAATATTGTTTGGAATCTGAGAAAGATTGGGATGAGGGACTTCCTCTAGTTTTGTTTGCTGCTCGTGAAACTGTACAGGAGTCTCTAGGGTTCAGCCCGGCTGAACTAGTGTTTGGTCACACAGTGAGAGGACCAATGAAAGTCCTTAAAGAACCGTTTTTGTCCCAAGAGTTGTGTGCGGGAGATGAGAATGTGTTGGACTACGTTAGTCGCTTTCGTGAGAGCCTACGTCAAGCCTGTGCTCTTGCAAAGGAAGCTATGAAGTATGAAAAGACATTATGATAAACAGGCTGTTTCTCGTCCACTACAGCCTCGTGACCAAGTACTGGTGTTATTGCTTGGTCCAGGATCTTCACTGTCAGCTCGTTTCTCTGGTCCTTATTTAATTGAAAAGAAAATAAGTGAAACTGACTATGTGCTTCAAACTCCTCACGTGCTTCTGAGAATTCTGCGTTTGTGACCCCAGACAGCTTTCTACAATACTCTGTCATGGCTTTTGGGATGCAGAATGCACCAACCACTTTCCGACGACTGGTTAACCCCTTATTAGCTGGCATTCCCAATTGTAGTGCCTACATTGATGATCTAGTGATTTATTAATCTGAGTGGTCAGATCATGTTAACTCTCTAAGGGTAGTATATGAACATTTGGCAGCTGCTTCTCAAACCCTGCGAGTTTGGGAAGGCTACTGTTACCTATCTCGGTAAAGAGGTTGGCCATGGACAGGTGCGCCCTGTTGATGCCAAGGTCTTGGCTATAACTGCATTCCCTGCACCTACCACCAGACGAGGGCTACGCCGCGTTTTAGGGATGGTTGGCTACTACCGTAGTTTCTGTAAAAACTTCTCTGCGTTAGTTGCTCCATTAACCTCTAGCGTCGAGCAATCCCGTATCCGGGAGCGTAATTATAGCCTCAAGCTCATTACCATAACGCAACGTTAACTATTCATGAAAATCGCAAATGAAATGAAATAAATATATTCACTCACAAGCTTAGCCTTTTGTTAACAACACTGTCATCTCAGATTTTCAAAATACGCTTTTCAACCATAGCTACACAAGCATTTGTGTAAGAGTATTGATAGCTAGCATAGCATTAAGCCTAGCATTCAGCAGGCAACATTTTCACAAAAACAAGAAAAGCATTCAAATAAAATAATTTACCTTTGAAGAACTTCGGATGTTTTCAATGAGGAGACTCTCAGTAGCTAGCTACATAGCTGTCTTTGTATCAAAGATAATTGTGTAGTCTTGAGCGATTTCCTAGGTTAGCTAGCCAGCTATTGTCGTTCTTTTAACGCAACGTAACGTAATCAACACTGCTAGCTAGCCAGCTAGCCCCGAATAGCAGCACAGTAGAAACTATTACACTCAACGGAACGACTTGATTAGTGTAGTGTCAACAACGCAGACACTGCCAGCTAGCCTACATAGTCAACAACGCAGCCTCTGCCAGCTAGCCTACTTCAGCAGTACTGTATCATTTTAATCATTTTAGTCAATAAGATTCTTGCTACGTAAGCTTAACTTTCTGAACACTCGAGACGTGTAGTCCACTTGTCATTCCAATCTCCTTTGCATTAGCGTAGCCTCTTGTGTAGCCTGTCAACTATGTGTCTGTCTATCCCTGTTCTCTCCTCTCTGCACAGACCATACAAACGCTCCACACCGCGTGGCCGCGGCCACCCTAATCTGGTGGTCCCAGCGCGCACGACCCACGTGGAGTTCCAGGTCTCCGGTAGCCTCTGGAACTGCCGATCTGCGGCCAACAAGGCAGAGTTCATCTCAGCCTATGCCTCCCTCCAGTCCCTCGACTTCTTGGCACTGACGGAAACATGGATCACCACAGACAACACTGCTACTCCTACTGCTCTCTCTTCATCTGCCCACGTGTTCTCGCACACCCCGAGAGCTTCTGGTCAGCGGGGTGGTGGCACCGGGATCCTCATCTCTCCCAAGTGGTCATTCTCTCTTTCTCCCCTTACCCATCTGTCTATCGCCTCCTTTGAATTCCATGCTGTCACAGTTACCAGCCCTTTCAAGCTTAACATCCTTATCATTTATCGCCCTCCAGGTTCCCTCGGAGAGTTCATCAATGATCTTGATGCCTTGATAAGCTCCTTTCCTGAGGACGGCTCACCTCTCACAGTTCTGGGCGACTTTAACCTCCCCACGTCTACCTTTGACTCATTCCTCTCTGCCTCCTTCTTTCCACTCCTCTCCTCTTTTGACCTCACCCTCTCACCTTCCCCCTACTCACAAGGCAGGAAATACGCTCGACCTCATCTTTACTAGATGCTGTTCTTCCACTAACCTCATTGCAACTCCCCTCCAAGTCTCCGACCACTACCTTGTATCCTTTTCCCTCTCGCTCTCATCCAACACTTCCCACACTGCCCCTACTCGGATGGTATCGCGCCGTCCCAACCTTCGCTCTCTCTCCCCCGCTACTCTCTCCTCTTCCATCCTATCATCTCTTCCCTCTGCTCAAACCTTCTCCAACCTATCTCCTGATTCTGCCTCCTCAACCCTCCTCTCCTCCCTTTCTGCATCCTTTGACTCTCTATGTCCCCTATCCTCCAGGCCGGCTCGGTCCTCCCCTCCCGCTCCGTGGCTCGACGACTCATTGCGAGCTCACAGAACAGGGCTCCGGGCAGCCGGCGGAAATGGAGGAAAACTCGCCTCCCTGCGGACCTGACATCCTTTCACTCCCTCTCTACATTTTCCTCTTCCCTCTCTGCTGCTAAAGCCACTTTCTACCACTCTAAATTCCAAGCATCTGCCTCTAACCCTAGGAAGCTCTTTGCAACCTTCTCCTCCCTCCTGAATCCTCCTCCCCCTCCTCCCTCTCTGCAGATGACTTCGTCAACCATTTTGAAAAGAAGGTCGACGACATCCGATCCTCGTTTGCTAAGTCAAACGACACCGCTGGTTCTGCTCACACTGCCCTACCCTGTGCTCTGACCTCTTTCTCCCCTCTCTCTCCAGATTAAATCTTGCGTCTTGTGACGGCCGGCCGCCCAACAACCTGCCCGCTTGACCCTATCCCCTCCTCTCTTCTCCAGACCATTTCCGGAGACCTTCTCCCTTACCTCACCTCGCTCATCAACTCATCCCTGACCGCTGGCTACGTCCCTTCCGTCTTCAAGAGAGCGAGAGTTGCACCCCTTCTGAAAAAACCTACACTCGATCCCTCCGATGTCAACAACTACAGACCAGTATCCCTTCTTTCTTTTCTCTCCAAAACTCTTGAACGTGCCGTCCTTGGCCAGCTCTCCCGCTATCTCTCTCAGAATGACCTTCTTGATCCAAATCAGTCAGGTTTCAAGACTAGTCATTCAACTGAGACTGCTCTTCTCTGTATCACGGAGGCGCTCCGCACTGCTAAAGCTAACTCTCTCTCCTCTGCTCTCATCCTTCTAGACCTATCGGCTGCCTTCGATACTGTGAACCATCAGATCCTCCTCTCCACCCTCTCCGAGTTGGGCATCTCCGGCGCGGCCCACGCTTGATTGCGTCCTACCTGACAGGTCGCTCCTACCAGGTGGCGTGGCGAGAATCCATCTCCACACCACGTGCTCTCACCACTGGTGTCCCCCAGGGCTCTGTTCTAGGCCCTCTCCTATTCTCGCTATACACCAAGTCACTTGGCTCTGTCATAACCTCACATGGTCTCTCCTATCATTGCTATGCAGACGACACACAATTAATCTTCTCCTTTCCCCTTCTGATGACCAGGTGGCGAATCGCATCTCTGCATGTCTGGCAGACATATCAGTGTGGATGACGGATCACCACCTCAAGCTGAACCTTGGCAAGACAGAGCTGCTCTTCCTCCCGGGAAGGACTGCCCGTTCCATGATCTCGCCATCACGGTTGACAACTCCATTGTGTCCTCCTCCCAGAGCGCTAAGAACCTTGGCGTGATCCTGGACAACACCCTGTCGTTCTCAACTAACATCAAGGCGGTGGCCCGTTCCTGTAGGTTCATGCTCTACAACATCCGCAGAGTACGACCCTGCCTCACACAGGAAGCGGCGCAGGTCCTAATCCAGGCACTTGTCATCTCCCGTCTGGATTACTGCAACTCGCTGTTGGCTGGGCTCCCTGCCTGTGCCATTAAACCCCTACAACTCATCCAGAACGCCGCAGCCCGTCTGGTGTTCAACCTTCCCAAGTTCTCTCACGTCACCCCGCTCCTCCGCTCTCTCCACTGGCTTCCAGTTGAAGCTCGCATCCGCTACAAGACCATGGTGCTTGCCTACGGAGCTGTGAGGGGAACGGCACCTCAGTACCTCCAGGCTCTGATCAGGCCCTACACCCAAACAAGGGCACTGCGTTCATCCACCTCTGGCCTGCTCGCCTCCCTACCACTGAGGAAGTACAGTTCCCGCTCAGCCCAGTCAAAACTGTTCGCTGATCTGGCCCCCCAATGGTGGAACAAACTCCCTCACGACGCCAGGACAGCGGAGTCAATCACCACCTTCCGGAGACACCTGAAACCCCACCTCTTTAAGGAATACCTAGGATAGGATGAAGTAATCCCTCTCACCCCCCCTCCCCCCTTAAAAGATTTAGATGTACTACTGTTCCACTGGATGTCATAAGGTGAATGCACCACTTTGTAAGTCGCTCTGGATAAGAGCGTCTGCTAAATTACTTAAATGTAAATGTAAATGTAATGTTCAGTTTTTCCAAAAAGATTACTTGTGTAGGAGGAATCGCTCCATTTTGTTCATCACGTTTGGCTAAGAAAAAAATCAGAAAATGCAGTCTCTACAACGCCGAACTTTTTACCAAATTAACTCCATAATATCGACAGAAACATGGCAAACGTTGTTTAGAATCAATCCTCAAGGTGTTTTCACATATCTATTCGATGATAAATCATTCGTGGCAGCTGTGTTTCTCCTCGAAGCAAACGAAAAATACACGCAGCTGGAGATTACGCAATAATTGCAACGGAGGACATCAAGCGTTCACCTGGTAGATGTAGTCTCTTAAGGTCAATCTTCCAAAGATTTGCCTACAAATACGTCACAAAGCTGTCGACACCTTGGGGAAAGGACAGAAAGTCTAAGCTCATTCGTGACCCATTCATAGCCATATAAGGAGACATTGGAACACAGCGCATTCCAAATTTGGGGCACTTCCTGTATGAAATTTAATCTTGGTTTCGCCTGTAGCATTAGTTCTGTGGCACTCACAGACAATATCTTTGCAGTTTTTGGAAACGTCAGAGTGTTTTCTTTCCAAAGCTGTCAATTATATGCATAGTCGAGCATCTTTTCGTGACAAAATATCTTGTTTAACCTCATAGTCCGCCCCATCCCGCATGCGGTATCGTTACTACAGCCTCAAGCTCATTACCATAACGCAACGTTAGCGATTTCTAAAAATCGCAAATGAAATGAAATAAATATGCCTGCTCTCAAGCTTATCCTTTTCTTAACAATCCTGTCGTCTCAGATTTTCAAAATATGCTTTAGAACCAGAGAAAATCAATAATTTGTGTAAGAGTGGTGATAGCTAGCTTAGCATTTAGCGTTAGCATTTAGCACGCAACATATTCACAAAAACCAGCAAAGGAATCAAATAAAATAATTTACCTTTGAAGAACTTCAGATGTTTCAATGAGGAGACTCTCAGTTACATAGCAGATGTCCAGTTTTTCCTGAAAGATTCTTGTGTAGGACACATCATTCCGTTTTGTTACTATGCATTTGGCTACCGAAACTAACCGAAAATTCAGTCACCTACACGTCAAATTTTTTTCCGAATTAACTCCATAATATCGACTGAAACATGGAAAACGTTGTTTGAATCAATCCTCAAGGTGTTTTGTCATATATCTCTTCATTGAAATGCCGTTCCTGGAAGCCTGCATACTGGTAGCTGACTTTTGCGCACCAATTTCCACGCAGACACCGTGCGGGACACTTGGCAATTGTAGTCTCTTATGGTCAATCTTCCAATGATATGCCTACAAATACGTCACAATGCTGCAGACACCTTGGGGAAACGATAGAAAGGGTCCGTTCATTCCTGTCGCATTCACAGCCATATAAGGCGATCATGGAAAACGTAGCTTCAGAAATCCTGTTCATTTCCTGGTCGCTCAAACATCTTGGTTTTGCCTGAAGCTTTTGTTCTAAGGCACTCACAGTGAAAATCTTTGCAGTTCTGGAAACGTCAGTGTCTTCTTTCCAAAACTATCAATTCCAAGCATAGTCGAGCATCTTTTCGTGACAAAATATTGCGCTTAAAACGGGCACGTCTTTTTATCCAAAAATGAAATAATGCCCCTAGAGGACTAACAGGTTAAAACGGGAACGTTTTTTTTATCCATAAATTAAAAGAGCGCCCCCTATATCCAATAAGTTAACCGATTTGCTCAGTCCGGCTAGATCATTTGTGTGGTCCCCTGATTGTCAGGTAGCTTTTGAATCTGCTAAATCTTATGTAGTACCCTTGTACTTGCTGCTCCAGGCTTTGAACAACTGTTTAACCTTCAGGTAGATGCTAGTGCCAGAGGTGTTGGTGCTGTTCTACTGCAGCAGGACAAGAGTGGAGTGGATCATCCTGTTCCCAGCCTGTTCCCAGCCTGCTCAGCTGTTCCCAGCCTGCTCAGTTCATTGGTTTCAATTGTTTGAAAAAAAAGAAAAAATTGCAGAGAAAACAACCTATATATATCGCAAGACCAGTCCTTTTGCTAAGTCCATTACATGAAAGACATGTGTCATGTAGTCCTTATTTACAGTTGAAGTCGGAAGTTTACATACACTTAGGTTGGAGTCATTAAAACTCGTTTTTCAACCACTTCACAAATTTCTACTTTGCGCATGACACAAGCAAATTTTACAGCAAATTTTACAGCAAATGTTTACAGACAGATTATTTCACTTATAAATCCAGTGGGTCAGAAGTTTACGGTCTGACGGTGAAGTCGGCTCAAAAACAAGTGATGTAATTTAATCATGTGTAGTAATGAGTAGGATTTGTGTTTTGACATGCGAAAGGGATTTATTTTGATAAAAACACTATCTGCCTTCCCTTCCTGCTTTCGCCCAATGACGTTGGATGGGTCATAGCCAGATGAAATCGAACCTCCCCTCTGCTTGCTTCAATTGTACGCCATGCTGTGTACAGTCAACAGAAAATGACATGCTTGCTAACTTGGTTAGCTACGGGATTTAAATAAGTCTGTTTTCAGCAAATCAACTGTAGACTGTTGTATTTTAACCAAGCAAGACAGATAAATGTTCAATCGGTACTGAGTGAATGAACTAAATCACTTTGGAACGAAAGCTTCCAGGCTGTCCATTTAAATGGTCTGTTGAAATCAATGTTTTAAAGAAAAAGGTTTGCAGTCTAATGGTTAGAATTACCGCCTGTGGATCTGAAGATTGTGGGTTTGCCTCCCGGAGAATACATTTGGACTATTATTTCGTTTATAGTTTTGACAGCCACCGCCTTCCCTCCTCTCCCTCCCCTCCCCTCCCCTCCTCTCCCTCCCCTCCCTCCTCTCCCCCTCTCCCCCTCCCTCCCTCCCTCCTCTCCCTCCTCTCCCTCCCCTCCCTCCCCTCCTCCCTCCCCTCCCCTTAGATGGTTCTTTAAAGAGCCTTTGGGTTGGTGGAGTGGCAGACAAGGGGCAGTGAGCGTGGTGATGTGTACTACTGCATGCGTCTTGCTAGAGACGGAGAGACCAGCTTTCAGACTCAAATGAAAGAGGCCCTCATCCGTGAGATGAACGCCATCCCTACGGTACTGCCCAGGGACACAATGCGTTATGGCAGAGTGGGGGATTGTGGGAATGTGCCTGTCACGGGGAAATGCAAGCTGGTCTGTGTGGAACTGAAAAGCAACTTATGTCAAATGCACACTATCAATACTTAACATCTCCTGTATGTTCTGTTTCACATCTGGGAGTAGTCCCACCCGTTTTCATATTTATACGGCTATTTATAAATGTGGGAATGTATGTTGTTTTACTGGAGATGGAAGTGTACAGAATTATCCAATTTCAGATTTGTAAATGGCAGCAGCATACTTGTCTAATGACTGTATTTTACAGGTGTTTCTCAGCAGTTTGTCATTTGTTGCAGTGTTTGTATCAGGAGTTATCTAAATGGCTCTTGACAATCCACAGCGTTGTGCAGAATGTTCTTTTTTAGCTCAGTGCTACCAAACCTGATTCTAACTACTCAGCTGTTCATCTTGACCTTAGCTGTTCACCAAGGCCCCAGCTGTTCACCAAGGCCCCAGCTGTTCACCAAGGCCTCAGCTGTTCACCAAGGCCTCAGCTGTTCACCAAGGCCCCAGCTGTTCATCAAGGCCCCAGCTGTTCATTGATACTCTTCCACGATGCATACAAAGCCCTCCCTTCTTTCAGTAAATCTGACCACGACTCCATTTTGTTGCTCCCAGCCTATAGACCGAAACTAAAACAGGAAACGCCCGTGCTCAGGTCTGTTCAACGGTGGTCCGACCAATCCGATTCCACGCCTGAAGATTGCTTTGATCACGTGGACTGGGATATGTTCCGGATAGCGACGGACAACAACATTGATGAATACGCTGATTCAGTGAGTTTATTAGCAAGTGCATCGGAGATGTCGTAGCCTTTGTGATCATTAAAACCTTCCCTAACCAGAAACTGTGGATTGATGTCAGCGTGAAACTGAAAGCACGAACCGCTTTTGAAACGGGCGGTGGTTCGTGTGCAAAGTAAATGATTACTGTGAGAGTAGTTTCCAAATGTATCAACGATTAGTTTCTTTCTTTCTTTCTTTCTTTCTTTCTTTCTTTCTGTGTTATTATTTAGCTAACTTGTAAATAAATAATTAAACCAATTTGTGTCGTACTGAATCACGAGTAAGGCTTGGGTTTTTGCAGATCCAAGAAGGTTACAACTGTTCAGAATGATGACATGATAAGAGGTTATGATTTAATATGTTGACTGTTTTATGGATGTTATAGGTACATACCTGATAGTGTTTAATTCAGGAGATGGTAACTCTTTAAACAACAGATGCTGTGGCGCATTTTAATAATTAAATGATTTTATTGGTAGCAGCTCTGGTCCACGGCCCATTTGTTCCAGACTCAAACATACACAACATAATACAAGACAGGCAAGGAAAATACATGTCACATTAAAGGGGGCTGTACAGATACCTTTGAATGTTTTTATCGGGATTGTTGATGATGGGATATGTAGATAGGGCGAGTCGGTCAAGGATCGATTCGGACAAGGTGGTCAATTATATGACAAGCGACAGTTTATTCAGAGTAAAGATATCTGGTACAATGTATACAGGCTCATTCATTTGGAAAAAAAAAGCCTCTGGGACTGGATTGAGTGACTTCACCTGTAGTTCACCTGTAATGCATAAAATCCTGGACATACAGGCTTGGTTAACAAACAATTTCTCATATGTTTTATCTGATTATATCTTTAACTTCTATGCCCATTTGTTAGCTACATTTTTTAAAAATTATTAGTTTCTTATCCAATAGTCCCCATCCTATCCTAGACCACAATTTACCCATCCCCCTTTTGATACCTGGCTCTGCCCAGGTAACAACCTTACCTACTCTAAATAATGACTTAGGTAAGATTAGTATATTATCCTTCTGTTCTGACATTATCCTGTAGGAGCGCCCCCATCATTTTCCACATGTCCAACTCTCTCCCCTGTCTCCACTCAGCAACTGCTATCTTTGCCTATCCTGGCCCCCCTTCCAAAACTCTCCTCTCTTCTCTCCAACTTTCAAGGTCTCTGCAGTGCGGGGGAGGGCCCCTCTGCCTGCCTTTTCCCCTATCTGCCTTAACTACCCAGCCATTAGACACACACACAACTGTGATAAACGTGCACTGTCCCTTTAACATAAAAACCTCAGCCTGCAATCCCCTCTGCGGGCCTTTCATTGTTCCCAGTGGTGTTATCTGAACAATCAAACCAAAATCAATAACCGGGAAGTACCTGTGTAAATTAATTAAAAGAACAAAATAAATCTACCTTATTTCTCAGCACTTGGTTAGAACACCACTCCCGTCTTACATCGACCACACCCGTCGCCCCGTACCTAGTGTATATCTTATCTATTACTCAGTGGCTCAATTAATGTTTAACGTAAGTATGTTCAGATGTTGATTATGTAATTCTACAATATTAGTATAGTTCAAACCTCATAATATAAATCTACACACAGAATTTTACGTTAATAGAGTTTAACACCTTTTCCAACAGTCATGCACACCCCCTCAATATTCTATGATATAACTGTCATCAGCAAGCCTGCGACTTTTTTCAACATTCTCACCGGTACCAGCTCCAACTGAAATACCTAATGTACCACACTCGCTTGGTCCCCGACCTCATTCATACCGATATTAGTCCCCGACTGAATATCAAGCGTATTTCATGCATACGATTTGAGTCTCACAAATCTTCATTTACGCCAGTAAACTTCAAATCCTCATTCTCCCCAGCAAGCAGACAGTACACAAATCCTCATTCTCCCCAGCAAGCAGACCAGTAGGAGATGCAATGGCCCCACCTTCTGTCCATTCTCTGTACAGCTTCTCACCCCGTCTCCTCCACTCCTTGCCCTCTCTGCCTTTATTGAATTCTAGAATGGACTTCAGCGTTCTCAACACCTTTTCCATTTCCAACGACATTCCATGTACAGTACAATACTGCCAACAACCCACGCCTTTACTAAAACCCAAGTGGTACCCCTTCCCTACGGCCAAATCGGCCCCCAATTAGGTCTAAAGTAAGAACTCAATTATGCACTGTGGGTCCCCTAGGGTATTAAGAAGTCTAGTGTCCCCCGGATTATCACCTTTTCTTCACTACCCCATGTACTTCACACACACCTATGCTTTGTTAGGACCTTAGAGAGACCCTTTCCCGAAGGCTAAATCGGTCTCAAGTCCGAGTAATCAATTTAAATATCCGTCATTCACACTTGGCCCTGCCTAATACATCACGTTCGCATCATATGGCTTTCTATTCGCACTTTGGTGATCACTCGTCACCCACCACTCATACATGTAGTCCCAGACTATCCATTCAAGCTTTGGTGGTCACCCGTTACCCATCATTCACACATGTAGTAAGTGTTCTCTGTTACCACCTACCAGCCAGGCATACTAGTACATCCCATACACAATGCACCATTAAGTATGGTTGATCAATAATAAAATTGCAGTTGCCACTGGAGATACTACTTTCTCAACTATTTTCCAATCTCACACATCATAATAGTTTAAATTTAGTAACTTACATCAAACAGGTGTCTCACAAAACTAAATTTGGATAACTCCAATGTGCAGAACTTTATAGTTTTTCTCAACAGGTGTCTGCTTACCCTTTTTATTTGACCGGTCAGGATTTGTGAGACACACCGTCCGACGACAGTACTGGCCAATCGGCTGGCACACCAATGTCCAGCGATGTCCTTTTACCAGATCACGTCGGGGTCACCATTTGTCATGTATTGTATGTTTTAGTAAATATATATGTATATTTTGACCAATTGAAATATATATTCAGACTAGTTGGATCTTTCGGTGAGGTATCCATTACTTCTTCCTCCTCCGTGGGGGTGGCCACTCCCATCATTTCTGTTTTTTTTTTTCAGTTGTACCCTCCGTGTCTCTTCGATAGCCCAAGTTCCTATTTTTAGTTCAGCTTCTGCCCTTTCTCTCTCTGTTTAGTCCCTTCTTTCTTAAAAAATGATTTTTTTCTTTTTTTCTTTTCTGCCTCCTTATCTCTAGCTTCCTTCAGCGTCTCTCTTAACCCACATTCCATCGTACTCAGCTGAACCCCGGTTGGCGGCCCCCCTCCTAGATAACCTTCCTGTGTCCATTTTAACCTTAACCCCTCTCAAACCTTCTTTATAGACTTCCACTGTTCTTTTCCCCCTCAGATATTGTTCTCAATATATCCCCTACTGTACTCAGACAGACCGGCCGCTACCGGTTTTAATGGATAGATTTACACAATAGAAATACATTAAATCTATCCCCTACTGTTCTCAGACAGGCCATCGGGCAGATTTACACAATAGAAATACAAATTAAATCTATCCCCTACTGTTCTCAGACAGGCCATCGGGCAGATTTACACAATAGAAATACAAATTAAATCTATCCCCTACTGTTCTCAGACAGGCCATCGGGCAGATTTACACAATAGACATACAAATTAAATCTATCCCCTACTGTTCTCAGACAGGCCATCGGGCAGATTTACACAATAGAAATACAAATTAAATCTATCCCCTACTGTTCTCAGACAGGCCATCGGGCAGATTTACACAATAGACATACAAATTAAATCTATCCCCTACTGTTCTCAGACAGGCCATCGGGCAGATTTACACAATAGAAATACAAATTAAATCTATCCCCTACTGTTCTCAGACAGGCCATCGGGCAGATTTACACAATAGAAATACAAATTAAATCTATCCCCTACTGTTCTCAGACAGGCCATCGGGCAGATTTACACAATAGAAATACAAATTAAATCTATCCCCTACTGTTCTCAGACAGGCCATCGGGCAGATTTACACAATAGAAATACAAATTAAATCTATCCCCTACTGTTCTCAGACAGGCCATCGGGCAGATTTACACAATAGACATACAAATTAAATCTATCCCCTACTGTTCTCAGACAGGCCATCGGGCAGATTTAATACCACATATTTTTATCGTTAACTTGTCATTCGTATATATAAATTTAGTCAAGAATTCATACTCACTCGGTCATACTGATCAAAATTTGGATAGACTATACGACAATATGCAAAGTTTGATTTAACAGGTTTTGCTTACCTTGTTTAAGGTCGACCCTTGTGATCAGTTTCCCGAGTTGAGCAGAATTGTTGTCCTCCCCCGAATGTCTTCACCTGTCCTCCACGAACCGTCCTTCCACCAATTCGCCCCCTCACACCCACATCAACCACTCTGGACTGGGTCGTTAGTTAACCATCCTCTGCTACCATTTTGTTGATGATGGGATATGTAGATAGGGCGAGTCGGTCAAGGATCGATTCGGACAAGATGGTCAATTATATGACAAGCGACAGTTTATTCAGAGTAAAGATATCTGGTACAACGTATTCGGGCTCATTCATTTGGAAAACCATCAGAAAGAGCGCCGATAACAGATTGTACGCATGTTAAGTACAGTACAAAAAGTGGGTTGAGTCTGAAAGTCTCTGGCTTTTGATTGGCCACAGTTGAGGTGTTGTTTTCTTGGATTGGTCCTGTTGAGCCGTCCGTCGTTCCTCCGGGTCTCGTCCTCAGTCACACAATGTTCGGCTAGAAAGGAGATTAGGTGTGTGCGTTGTCCTCAGTCACACAATGTTCGGCTAGAAAGGAGATTAGGTGTGTGCGCTGGTTTCTGCAAGTCAAGGCTGTCTCTTCCTCCCAATGTGTGGGTGTATGTCTTATCTGTGTGTCCTCGGCAGTTAGTGTGTGTAATGTGTGTGTGCTGTGTGTGTGGGTGTGGGAGCTATCCTGTATGGGACCTAACATGTTTTACTGTGAAAATACGTTGTCTCAGTTATAGCAATGTAATAGCAGTAGGCTGGTCACCTGCATAAGAAATAGCACTTCCTTACAGGATGTAAATGGGATCTCTGATCAGGGACACAGCTGTGGTGAGTAGTAGTACTTATCTTCTTTGTCATCAAGGAGAGAGGATACACTTTCCTTCCTGAAAGGTGAAATAAATACAATTATGTTCATGTCTAGTAGTTAGGTGGTAGATTATTATTTATTTTAGCCCCAAGATATCCTACAGACACTATAAACAGTGTCCCTTGCTTTGCAGCATGTCAGTGTACCATTTAAAGAAACTAGATATCCTAAGTAGCGTTGTTTGCGTTGGCTGAAAATAGGTTATACAACACTAGCTCAGCCAGCTATGTAGGTGAGGACAAAGGAACGTGACTGATAAATAGTTTCATCCAGGTGAGAGGTTTAATCTGAGCAGGGGGGGGGGGGGGGGGGTGTGTGGTTCAACATCCTAAAGTAAATTATAACAAAAGGAATTATTCAAAAAGATCTATAAATAACAAATGGTTCACAGGTTGTTTATATTGCTGATGAAAGTGGACACGGAATGGAAAGCAGTCGATATAGAAGATTCTAAATAGAATAACAAGATACTCAACTTTTACTCAAAAATAAGATTTATTCCTGTAGTTTAGAACGTGACCATTTTCCAATGACTTCTGCCTGAATCTTCGTACAAATTACAGGAAGGAATGGAATCGCTAGATGGGGTCTCTTGGTAGACTAGCGTCTCTGATTCATGTTTCAATGCGTGAGCAGAGATAACAGATAAATATGGATTTTTTTATTTATTACACTTTTAGAGTTGTATTGGAAAAGGAGTTCTCAGAGTTTAGGTTCTCAGTTTTTGGGTCGCTGTTGACATGGAGGTGTCAAGGAGGCTGTGGAGTAGTGGGGAGCTGCTGATTTATGGGCCCTGCTGACAGCTGTTGATTTGTGACCTTGCGTCAGAGGGGAGAGAGGCTGATAAAGGGGCCAAATCACCCGTTGAGACCTTTCAGTTTAACATAGAAACACCGGTTTTCAGTGGGATAAAAAAAAAAAAAAGTTTATTAATTATACAATTATGAAAAAAATATATAGAACGGTTTTTATCAGGACCATGACACGTCCCAAAAATCGGTCTCAAAACATTGTCTGTAGCGTCTTAACGGTTGGGCCCATAAACTATTATGACATTTACATTTACATTTGATGTCATGTTAGAGATACATACATGTAACTACCAAAAGGAAGGAAACACATGAGTAAATGACGGTTCTGTGATGGTGCATTTTTCCTGTCATGGTTTAGGTCTCCTCAACCCCTTAAATGGCAGTAAATACACAGCCATTCTGAGTCATCACCTACGTGGTCTCTTCCAGGATAACAACGCCCCCATCCACAGGGCACTGAATGGTTTGATGAGCATGAAAATGATGTAAGCCATATGCCATGGATGTCTCAGTCACCAGATCTCAACCAAACACTTTTGGTAGATTCTGGAATGACACCTGAGGCAGAGTTTTCCACCACCATCAACAAAACATCAAATTATGGAATTTCTTGTGGAAGAATGGTGTCGCATCCCCCCACAATCTATTGAATTGAAGCTGTTCTGGTTGGAGGCCCAACGCCCTATTTAAGACACTATGTTGGTGTTTCCTTTATTTTGGCGGTTACCTGTATATTCAGTTGAAGACGGAAGTTAACATACTCTTAGGTTGGAGTCATCACAAATTGCTTTTCAACCACTCCACAAATGTCTTGTTAACAAACTATAGTAATGGGCAAGTCGGTTAGGACATCTACTTTGTGAATGGCACAAGTAATTTTTCCAACAATTGTTTACAGACTGATAATTTCACTTCAATTCATAATTCACTGTATCACAATTCCAGTGGGTAGTTTCATACACTAAGTTGACTGTGACTTTTAAACAGCTTGGAAAATTCCAGAAAATGATGTCATGGCTTTAGAAGCTTCTAAATTGACATCACATGAGTCAATTGGAGGTGTGCCTGTGGATGTATTTCAAGGCCTACCTTCAAACTCAGTGCCTCCTTGCTTGACATCATGGGAAAATCAAAATAAATCAGCCAAGACCTCAGAAAAAAATGGTAGACCTCCAAAAGTCTGGTTCATCCTTGGGAGCAATTTCCAAACGCCTGAAGTTACCGCGTTCATCTGTACAAACAATAGTACGCAAGTATAAACAACATGGGACCACGCAGCCATCATACCGCTCAGGAAGGAGACGCATTCTGTCTCCTAGAGATGAATGTACTTTGGTGCGAAAAGTGCAAATCAATCCCAGAACAACAGCGAAGGACCTTGTGAAGATGCTGGAGGAAACAGGTACAAAAGTATCTATATCCACAGTAAAACGAGTCCTATATCGACATAACCTGAAAGGCCACTCAGCAAGGAAGAAGCCACTGCACCTAAACCACCAGAAAAAGCCAGACTACGGTTTGAACTGCACATGGGGACAAAGATCGTACTTTTGGAGAAATGTCCTCTGGTCTGATGAAACAAAATAGAACTGTTTGGCCATAATGACCATTGTTATGTTAGGAGGAAAAAGGGAGAGGCTTGCAAGCCGAAGAACACCATCCCAACTGTGAAGCACGGGGGTGGCAGCATCATGTTGTGGGGGTGCTTTGCTGCAGGAGGGCCTGGTGCACTTCACAAAATAAATGGCATCATGAGGGAGGACAATTATGTGGATATATTGTAGCAACCTCATAAGACATCAGTCAGGAAGTTAAAGCTTGGTCAGAAATGGGTCTTCCAAATGGACAATGACCCCAAGCATACTTCCAAAGTTGTGGCAAAATGACTTAAGGATAACAAAGTCCATTTGTGGGCAGAACTGAAAAAGCATGTGCGAGGAAGGAGTC
Source organism: Oncorhynchus nerka (assembly GCF_034236695.1). Classification (NCBI taxonomy): domain Eukaryota; kingdom Metazoa; phylum Chordata; class Actinopteri; order Salmoniformes; family Salmonidae; genus Oncorhynchus; species Oncorhynchus nerka. Next base: position 3,046,289 of record NC_088400.1, read on the forward strand.
CTACCAACCTGACTCAGTTACACCAGCTCTGTCAGGAGGAATGGGCCAGAATTCACCCAACTAATTGTGGGAAGCTTGTGGAAGGCTACCCGAACGTTTGACCCAAGTTCAACAATTTAAAGGCAATGCTACCAAATACTAATTGAGTGTATGTAAACTTCTGACCCACTGGGAATGTGATGAAAGAAATAAAAGCTGAAATAAATCATTCTCTACTATTATTCTGACATTTCACATTCTTAAAATAAAGCGGTGATCCTAACTGACCTAAGACAGGGAATTTTTAATAGGATTAAATGTCAAGTATTGTGAAAACACTGAGTTTAAAGGTATTTGGCCAAGGTGTATGTAAACTCCGACTTCAACTGTACATAAAACATTGGGCTGGAGATGTCTGTAGATGATGATGCTTGAATAGTGAAAGTAGAACATACACTGAGTGTTACAAATAATTAAGGAAACATTCCTAATATTGAGTTGCACCCCCTTCAGCCTCAAGTCGTCGGTGCCTTGGACTCTACAAGGTGTGGAAAACGTTCCACAGGGACGCTGGCCCATGTTGACTCCAAAGCTTCCCACAGTTGTGTCAAGTTGGCTGGATGTCCTTTAGGTGGTGGACCATTCTTGATACACACGAGAAACCGTTGAGTGTGGAAATCACAGCAGCATTGCAGTTCTTGACACACACACTATTCACCCTCTGAATAGCACACATACACAATCCATGTCTCAGTTGTCTCAAGTCATCAATAAGAAATCATAGCTTTTCACCCGGTCAGTCTGTCACTCGGTCAGTCTGTCACCCGGTCAGTCTGTCACCCGATCAGTCTGTCACCCGGTCAGTATGTCACCCGGTCAGTCTGTCACCCGGTCAGTCTGTCACCCGGTCAGTCTGTCACCCGGTCAGTATGTCACCCGATCAGTCTGTCACTCGGTCAGTCTGTCACCCGATCAGTCTGTCACCCGGTCAGTCTGTCACCCGATCAGTCTGTCACTCGGTCAGTATGTCACCCGGTCAGTATGTCACCCGGTCAGTCTGTCACCCGGTCAGTCTGTCACCCGATCAGTCTGTCACTCGGTCAGTATGTCACCCGGTCAGTCTGTCACCCGATCAGTCTGTCACCCGGTCAGTCTGTCACCCGATCTGTCTGTCACCCGGTCAGTCTGTCACCCGGTCAGTCTGTCACCCGGTCAGTCTGTCACCCGATCTGTCTGTCACCCGATCTGTCTGTCACCCGGTCAGTCTGTCACCCGATCAGTCTGTCACCCGGTCAGTCTGTCACCCGATCAGTCTGTCACCCGGTCAGTCTGTCACCCGATCAGTCTGTCACCCGGTCAGTCTGTCACCTGATCAGTCTGTCTTCTTCATGCACTCCACTATAAATAGGGAAACAACATGTCAGCATTTTACAACCAATCAATCGTAGCTTTTAGCTTTTATTTTCAAAGGTAATAGACACCTATTTGTTGTCTGAAATGTATTCATGCATAGAGGACGTGTCCTGGAGCGGATTCTGGGAGATTAACTCAGTAGGAGTCCCAAATGCGGCCTTATTCATAGTGCTTTAGAACAGGGTCCACAGTTAACAGTAGTGCACTACGTAGGGAATAGAGTGCACTTGGGACTCATCCTTTATCAAAGAGTCTGACGGAGAGCTAACACATCCAGCCCTGGGCCCTGTATTCATATAGTCCACCACTTCACACACACCACTTAGAGAGTAGAAGAGCTACTCTCCATCTGAATGGGCTTTCAATCATAAATAACATTTACATGTTTTCCAAGAGTTTGTTGAGAGTGTGGGAAAGGAGAGAGAGAGAGTGTGTATGTGTGTATGAGAGAGTGTTATCATTTTCTTTGTGTTTTGTGTGTGTAGTCTTGTCTCTGTTTGGAAAGTGTTTCTCTTTAAAGGATTTTAACTTTATTAATTTAATTCACAGTTCCCGAGCAGAGATTTTATGTCATGATATCAGTATGGTGATCCTACGTGGCAACAAGGAAAACACGAAGCAGATTAAACTCTTTGGGCCTTTAAAACCAGCACTATGGAAAATATTGTGCTATAGCCTGGAACATAAACATGTGAATCTGGGGGACAACATAAGGCTGCTTGTTTCGGAGAGGAAATCAGTCCGCTTCATGTTTTGTTTCCTTGCCACGATGCTGAACTTCTGAGTATCGCGATACTGGTATCGTGACAACCCTATGTGGTTCTATTTAAGGATTTGACTCACATTCACAGTTCCAGGGCACAGATGTGGGTCTGTGTCTGTGTCTGTGATGAGTAAACACTATATAGTAAGGCTACAGAGTGCTCCTTTCCTTTGTCTATCCAGAATCTTCTAGGTGACAATGATGGGCTATGATGCTCATGTGTGTGATTGTGTTGTGACGACCCTCCCACTGTCTGCCGAATTCTTTCTCTTTGCTCTTATTTTCCTTAATATGATGTCGGTGGGCATTAAGCCGGGGGGGATGGGCTCGGGGGAAATGGGCTCGGGGGGCGGAAATGGGCTCGGGGGAAATGGGCTCGGGGGAGGGGGATGGGCAGAAATGGGCTCGGGGGGAATGGGCTCGGGGGGAATGGGCTCGGGGGGAAATGGGCTCGGGGGGAAATGGGCTCGGGGGAATGGGCTCGGGGGGAATGGGCTGGAGGGGGGAAATGGGCTCGGGGCTCGGGGGGATGGGCTCGGGGGGTAATGGGCTCGGGGGAAATGGGCTCGGGGGGGGAATGGGCTCGGGGGTTTATCGGAGATTTATCGGTGGTGACAGTGTTTCCTAGTCTCAGAGCAGTGGGCAGCTGGGAGGAGGTGCTCTTATTCTCCATGGACTTTACAGTGTCCCAGAACCTTTTGGAGTTTGTGCTGCAGGATGCACATTTATGTTTGAAAAAGCTATCCTTTGCTTTCCTAACTGCCTGTGTATCTTGATTCCTAACTTCCCTGAAAAGTTGCATATCGCGGGGGCTATTCGATGCTAATGCAATACGCCACAGGATGTTTTTGTGCTGGTCAAGGGCAGTCAGGTCTGGAGAGAACCACGGGCTATATCTGTTCCTGGTTCTACATTTTTTCAATGGGGCATGCTTATTTAAGATGGTGAGGAAAGCACTTTTAAAGAATAGCCAGGCATCTCCCACTGACAGAATGAGGTCAATATCCTTCCAGGATACCCGGGCCAGGTCGATTAGAAAGGCCTGCTCGCTGAAGTGTTTTAGGAAGCGTTTGACAGTGATGAGGGGTGGTCTTTGGCCGTTCAGACCCATTACGGAAGCAGGCAATGAGGCCTTTCATTGCCGGAGGAGGGAGCGCAGGAGGCGAGCTCAGTGAGGTTGGATGGAGAGCATTTGTGAACAGCAGTTTTCAGTTCTTTCCACAGATTCTCGATTGGATTCAGGTCTGGACTTTGACTTGGCCATTCTAACACCTGGATATGTTTATTTTTGAACCATTCCATTGTAGATTTTGCTTTATGTTTTGGATCATTGTCTTGTTGGAAGACAAATCTCCATCCCAGTCTCAGGTCTTTTGCAGACTCCATCAGGTTTTCTTCCAGAATGGTCCTGTATTTGGCTCCATCCATCTTCCCATCAATTTGAACCATCTTCCCTGTCCCTGCTGAAGAAAAGCAGGCCCAAACCATGATGCTGCCACCACCATGTTTGACAGTGGGGATGGGGTGTTCAGGGTGATGAGCTGTGTTGCTTTTACGCCAAACATAACGTTCTGCATTGTTGCCAAAAAGTTCAATTTTGGTTTCATCTGACCAGAGCACCTTCTTCCACATGTTTGGTGTGTCTCCCAGGTGGCTTGTGGCAAACTTTAAACAACACTTTTTATGGATATCTTTAAGAAATGGCTTTCTTCTTGCCACTCTTCCATAAAGGCCAGATTTGTGCAATATACGATTGTTGTCCCATGGACAGAGTCTCCCACCTCAGCTGTAGATCTCTGCAGTTCATCCAGAGTGATCATGGGCCTCTTGGCTGCATCTCTGATCAGTCTTCTCCTTGTATGAGCTGAAAGTTTAGAGGGACGGCCAGATCTTGGTAGATTTGCAGTGGTCTGATACTCCTTCCATTTCAATATTATCGCTTGCACAGTGCTCCTTGGGATGTTTAAAGCTTGGGAAATCTTTTTGTATCCAAATCCGTCTTTAAACTTCTTCACAACAGTATCTCGGACCTGCCTGGTGTGTTCCTTGTTCTTCATGATGCTCTCTGCGCTTTTAATGGACCTCTGAGACTATCACAGTGCAGGTGCATTTATACGGAGACTTGATTACACACAGGTGGATTGTATTTATCATCATTAGTCATTTAGGTCAACATTGGATCATTCAGAGATCCTCACTGAACTTCTGGAGAGAGTTTGCTGCACTGAAAGTAAAGGGGCTGAATAATTTTGCACGCCCAATTTTTCAGTTTTTGATTTGTTAAAAAGGTTTGAAATATCCAATAAATGTCGTTCCACTTCATGATTGTGTCCCACTTGTTGTTGATTCTTCACAAAAAAATACAGTTTTATATCTTTATGTTTGAAGCCTGAAATGTGGCAAAAGGTCGCAAAGTTCAAGGGGGCCGAATACTTTCGCAAGGCACTGTAAACATAGTATCACTATATTCAATGAGTTTCTTGTCAGAAGTTGCTTTCATTTCAGCAAAATCTAATTTGTAAACATTTCGACTGTTCAAATAGAACTTTTTTCAATTCCACAAAACATCTCTCTTCTCCGTCTTGTGGTCTGAGTGTGGATACGGTGTGTTAAGTCCCAGATGAAGCTTTCTTATATATGCAACAGGGAGACACTTTACTGTCAGTTGCAACCATTGCTGGAGTGTGTTTGACAGGTCATTACAAACATTTCGGCAGCTGTAACGTTAACGGGATAAAAAAACAAGTCACAAAGCAATAGTATGAAAGAGTCAAATTAAAGCAATCCAGCGAGATTTAATTAAGTGACAAGTTGATTACTGAAAAAGATGGCAGAAAAAGACCAATCCCCAGATGGGCGGGGCATTCAGATGAAGGAGTATTCAGATGAGTGGGGCATTCAGATGGGCGGGGCATTCAGATGAAGGGGTATTCAGATGAGCGGGGCATTCAGATGAAGGGGTATTCAGATGGGCGGGGCATTCAGATGAAGGGTTATTCAGATGGGTGGGGCATTCAGATGAAGGGGTATTCAGATGAGCGGGGCATTCAGATGGGTAGGGCATTCAGATGAAGGGGTATTCAGATGAGCGGGGCATTCAGATGAAGGGGTATTCAGATGGGTGGGGCATTCAGATGAAGGGGCATTCAGATGAAGGGGTATTCAGATGAAGGGGTATTCAGATGAAGGGGCATTCAGATGGGTGGGGCATTCAGATGGGTGGGGCATTCAGATGGGTGGGGCATTCAGATGGGTGGGGCATTCCTGTGTTAATCCTGCGGGTTCTAAAAGGACAATTGTGGTATTAGGTTGCTGTTAAACATTCTTATTTGTTTCATCCTTCCAACTAAAAGTCCCAATACGACATATCACTTCGAGTTTGTATTTTGGGGGGAAATTTATATTTGATCAGAATTAGAACACAGTCATGTCTGAAAAGCGTTCAGAAAAGTTGCTTAAATGGGAGGACTACAGCAGCAGGAAGGAGGCCACAGTCCACAGGAGATAACAGTTTCTCGTGTGTATCAAGAATGGTCCACCACCCAAAAGACATCCAGCCAGCTTCACACAACTGTGGGAAGCATTGTAGTCTCAAGTTGTCGGGGCATGGACTCTATAAGGTGTTGAAAGTGTTCCACAGGGCTGCTGGTCCATGTTGACTACAATGCTTCCCACAGTTGTGTGAAGCACGAGAAACTGTTGAGAGTTAAAAACCCAGCAGTGACAAACTGGTGCGCCTGGCACCTGCTACCATACCCCGTTTAAAGGCACTTTGAACTTGCCCATTCATCCTCTGAATAGCACACATACATAATTCATGTCTCAAGCCTTAAAAATCCTTCTTTAACCTGTCTCCTCCCCTTCATCTACACTGATTAAAGTGGATTTAACAAGTGACATGAATAAGGGATCATAGCTTTCACCTGGTCAGTCTATGTTACGGAAAGAGCAGGTGTCCTTAATTTAATGTTTTGTACACTCAGTGTAGTGCACTATTTTTTGACTAGAGCCCTATGTGCCCTGGTCAAAGTAGTCCACTACAAAGGGAATAGTGTGCTCTTTGGGATGCAAGTCTGTGCAACCTAGAGCATTGGAACAGGTGCAACTGCATTGAAGTGCACAATTACAATATAATCTATGTTTCATGAGATAATCATAGATATTACAGAACAATCGGAGAGTAGGATAATTGTTGAAATTATTCCTGACACTTGATAACCTGTTATTCAGATGATCTTGTATACCAGGGTTTCTTAAACTATGGGTCGGGACCTAAAAGTGGGCCCTGGGCATGTGAGAGGTGGGTTATGGGCTATGAGGATACATCTATAATCACACTATTTCTTCTTCAGTTGGGTTTCCAGCTTGTATACAAACTGTGTTACACCAAGTCGCTCTGGATAAGAGCGTCTGCTAAATGACTTAAATGTAAATGTAAATGTAATCTTCTTACAAAGGACACAGCAGTATACAGGAAGTTATCACAGACATTTACAAAGGACACAACACTATACAGGAAGTTATCACAGACTCTTACAAAGGACACAGCAGTATACAGGAAGTTATCACAGACTCTTACAAAGGATACAGTAGTATACAGGAAGTTATCACAGACTCTTACAAAGGACACAACACTATACAGGAAGTTATCACAGACTCTTACAAAGGACACAGCAGTATACAGGAAGTTATCACAGACTCTTACAAAGGATACAGTAGTATACAGGAAGTTATCACAGCCTCTTACAAAGGACACAGCAGTATACAGGAAGTTATCACAGACTCTTACAAAGGACACAGCAGTATACAGGAAGTTATCACAGACTCTTACAAAGGATACAGCAGTATACAGGAAGTTATCACAGACTCTTACAAAGGATACAGCAGTATACAGGAAGTTATCACAGACTCTTAAAAAGGACACAGCAGTATACAGGAAGTTATCACAGACTCTTACAAAGGATACAGCAGTATACAGGAAGTTATCACAGACTCTTACAAAGGACACAGCAGTATACAGGAAGTTATCACAGACTCTTACAAAGGACACAGCAGTATACAGGAAGTTATCACAGACTCTTACAAAGGATACAGCAGTATACAGGAAGTTATCACAGACTCTTACAAAGGATACAGCAGTATACAGGAAGTTATCACAGACTCTTACAAAGGACACAGCAGTATACAGGAAGTTATCACAGACTCTTACAAAGGACACAGCACTATACAGGAAGTTATCACAGACTCTTACAAAGGACACAGCAGTATACAGGAAGTTATCAAAGACTCTTACAAAGGATACAGTAGTATACAGGAAGTTATCACAGACTCTTACAAAGGATACAGCAGTATACAGGAAGTTATCACAGACTCTTAAAAAGGACACAGCAGTATACAGGAAGTTATCACAGACTGCTACAAAGGACACAGCAGTATACAGGAAGTTATCACAGACTCTAACAAAGGATACAGCAATATACAGGAAGTTATCACAGACTCTTAAAAAGGACACAGCAGTATACAGGAGTTATCACAGACTCTTAAAAAGGACACAGCAGTATACAGGAAGTTATCACAGACTGTTACAAAGGACACAGCAGTATACAGGAAGTTATCACAGACTCTTACAAAGGACACAGCAGTATACAGGAAGTTATCACAGACTCTTACAAAGGATACAGCAGTATACAGGAAGTTATCACAGACTCTTACAAAGGATACAGCAGTATACAGGAAGTTATCACAGACTCTTACAAAGGATACAGCAGTATACAGGAAGTTATCACAGACTCTAACAAAGGATACAGCAGTATACAGGAAGTTATCACAGACTCTTACAAAGGACACAGCAGTATACAGGAAGTTATCACAGACTCTTACAAAGGATACAGCAGTATACAGTAAGTTATCACAGACTCTTACAAAGGATACAGCAGTATACAGGAAGTTATCACAGACTCTTACAAAGGATACAGCAGTATACAGGAAGTTATCACAGACTCTTACAAAGGACACAGCAGTATACAGGAAGTTATCACAGACTCTTACAAAGGATACAGCAGTATACAGGAAGTTATCACAGACTCTTACAAAGGACACAGCAGTATACAGGAAGTTATCACAGACTCTTACAAAGGATACAGCAGTATCCAGGAAGTTATCACAGACTCTTACAAAGGATACAGCAGTATACAGGAAGTTATCACAGACTCTTACAAAGGACACAGCAGTATACAGGAAGTTATCACAGACTCTTACAAAGGACACAGCAGTATACAGGAAGTTATCACAGACTCTTACAAAGGATACAGCAGTATACAGGAAGTTATCACAGACTCTTACAAAGGATACAGCAGTATACAGGAAGTTATCACAGACTCTTACAAAGGATACAGCAGTATACAGGAAGTTATCACAGACTCTAACAAAGGATACAGCAGTATACAGGAAGTTATCACAGACTCTTACAAAGGACACAGCAGTATACAGGAAGTTATCACAGACTCTTACAAAGGATACAGCAGTATACAGTAAGTTATCACAGACTCTTACAAAGGATACAGCAGTATACAGGAAGTTATCACAGACTCTTACAAAGGATACAGCAGTATCCAGGAAGTTATCACAGACTCTTACAAAGGATACAGCAGTATACAGGAAGTTATCACAGACTCTTACAAAGGACACAGCAGTATACAGGAAGTTATCACAGACTCTTACAAAGGATACAGCAGTATCCAGGAAGTTATCACAGACTCTTACAAAGGATACAGCAGTATACAGGAAGTTATCACAGACTCTTACAAAGGACACAGCAGTATACAGGAAGTTATCACAGACTCTTACAAAGGACACAGCAGTATACAGGAAGTGAATATATCCCTGTGTTTCCTATCTCTCTGTGCCAGTTCGTCTTGTTTTTCCAAGTCAACCAGCTCCTTTCCCCCCCCAGTCTAAGTTTTTTCTAGGTCTCCTAGTTCTGACCCTTGCCTGTCCTGACGCCGAATTTGCCTGCCTGAGCACTCTGCCTGTCCTGAACTCGAACCTGCTTATCGCCTGGTACTGTTTGGACTCTGACCTGATTTATGATCTCTTGCCTGTCCCCGACTTGCTTTTTGCCTCCAGCTCATTGTTATAATAAATATCGGAGCTCAACCATCTGCCTCCTATGTCTGCATTTGGGTCTCACCTTGTGGCCATATAGATACAGCAGGAAGTTATCACAGCTTCTTACAAAAGAAACAGTAGTACAGAGGATTTGCAAGTTTGAGTAGTGGTTGAGAACCAGTACCCAGTCCTGTCCACTATCGGAGTCCAGTGTGGTTGAGAACCAATACCCAGTCCTGTCCATTATCTGAGTCCAGTGTGGTTGAGAACCAGTACCCAGTCCTGTCCACTATCTGAGTCCAGTGTGGTTGAGAACCAATACCCAGTCCTGTCCATTATCTGAGTCCAGTGTGGTTGAGAACCAGTACCCAGTCCTGTCCACTATCTGAGTCCAGTGTGGTTGAGAACCAGTACCCAGTCCTGTCCACTATCTGAGTCCAGTGTGGTTGAGAACCAATACCCAGTCCTGTCCATTATCTGAGTCCAGTGTGGTTGAGAACCAGTACCCAGTCCTGTCCACTATCTGAGTCCAGTGTGGTTGAGAACCAATACCCAGTCCTGTCCATTATCTGAGTCCAGTGTGGTTGAGAACCAGTACCCAGTCCTGTCCACTATCTGAGTCCAGTGTGGTTGAGAACCAATACCCAGTCCTGTCCACTATCTGAGTCCAGTGTGGTTGAGAACCAGTACCCAGTCCTGTCCACTATCTGAGTCCAGTGTGGTTGAGAACCAATACCCAGTCCTGTCCACTATCTGAGTCCAGTGTGGTTGAGAACCAATACCCAGTCCTGTCCATTATCTGAGTCCAGTGTGGTTGAGAACCAGTACCCAGTCCTGTCCACTATCTGAGTCCAGTGTGGTTGAGAACCAATACCCAGTCCTGTCCACTATCTGAGTCCAGTGTGGTTGAGAACGAATACCCAGTCCTGTCCATTATCTGAGTCCAGTGTGGTTGAGAACCAATACCCAGTCCTGTCCACTATCTGAGTCCAGTGTGGTTGAGAACCAGTACCCAGTCCTGTCCACTATCTGAGTCCAGTGTGGTTGAGAACCAATACCCAGTCCTCTCCATTATCTGAGTCCAGTGTGGTTGAGAACCAATACCCAGTCCTGTCCACTATCTGAGTCCAGTGTGGTTGAGAACCAATACCCAGTCCTGTCCACTGACTGAGTCCAGTGTGGTTGAGAACCAATACCCAGTCCTGTCCACTGACTGAGTCCAGTGTGGTTGAGAACCAGTACCCAGTCCTGTCCACTATCTGAGTCCAGTGTGGTTGAGAACCAATACCCAGTCCTCTCCATTATCTGAGTCCAGTGAGAACCAATCCAGTCCTGTCCACTATCTGGTCCAGTGAGAACCAATACCCAGTCCTGTCCATTATCTGAGTCCAGTGTGGTTGAGAACCAATACCCAGTCCTGTCCACTGACTGAGTCCAGTGTGGTTGAGAACCAGTACCCAGTCCTGTCCACTATCTGAGTCCAGTGTGGTTGAGATCCAATACCCAGTCCTGTCCATTATCTGAGTCCAGTGTGGTTGAGAACCAGTACCCAGTCCTGTCCACTATCTGAGTCCAGTGTGGTTGAGGACCAATACCCAGTCCTGTCCATTATCTGAGTCCAGTGTGGTTGAGAACCAATACCCAGTCCTGTCCACTATCTGAGTCCAGTGTGGTTGAGAACCAGTACCCAGTCCTGTCCACTATCTGAGTCCAGTGTGGTTGAGAACCAATACCCAGTCCTCTCCATTATCTGAGTCCAGTGTGGTTGAGAACCAATACCCAGTCCTGTCCACTATCTGAGTCCAGTGTGGTTGAGAACCAATACCCAGTCCTGTCCACTGACTGAGTCCAGTGTGGTTGAGAACCAATACCCAGTCCTGTCCATTATCTGAGTCCAGTGTGGTTGAGAACCAATACCCAGTCCTGTCCACTGACTGAGTCCAGTGTGGTTGAGAACCAATACCCAGTCCTGTCCATTATCTGAGTCCAGTGTGGTTGAGAACCAATACCCAGTCCTGTCCACTATCTGAGTCCAGTGTGGTTGAGAACCAATACCCAGTCCTGTCCACTATCTGAGTCCAGTGTGGTTGAGAACCAATACCCAGTCCTGTCCACTATCTGAGTCCAGTGTGGTTGAGAACCAATACCCAGTCCTGTCCATTATCTGAGTCCAGTGTGGTTGAGAACCAGTACCCAGTCCTGTCCACTATCTGAGTCCAGTGTGGTTGAGAACCAATACCCAGTCCTGTCCATTATCTGAGTCCAGTGTGGTTGAGAACCAGTACCCAGTCCTGTCCACTATCTGAGTCCAGTGTGGTTGAGAACCAATACCCAGTCCTGTCCACTATCTGAGTCCAGTGTGGTTGAGAACCAGTACCCAGTCCTGTCCACTATCTGAGTCCAGTGTGGTTGAGAACCAATACCCAGTCCTGTCCACTATCTGAGTCCAGTGTGGTTGAGAACCAATACCCAGTCCTGTCCATTATCTGAGTCCAGTGTGGTTGAGAACCAGTACCCAGTCCTGTCCACTATCTGAGTCCAGTGTGGTTGAGAACCAAAACCCAGTCCTGTCCACTATCTGAGTCCAGTGTGGTTGAGAACGAATACCCAGTCCTGTCCATTATCTGAGTCCAGTGTGGTTGAGAACCAATACCCAGTCCTGTCCACTATCTGAGTCCAGTGTGGTTGAGAACCAGTACCCAGTCCTGTCCACTATCTGAGTCCAGTGTGGTTGAGAACCAGTACCCAGTCCTGTCCACTATCTGAGTCCAGTGTGGTTGAGATCCAATACCCAGTCCTGTCCATTATCTGAGTCCAGTGTGGTTGAGAACCAGTACCCAGTCCTGTCCACTATCTGAGTCCAGTGTGGTTGAGGACCAATACCCAGTCCTGTCCATTATCTGAGTCCAGTGTGGTTGAGAACCAATACCCAGTCCTGTCCACTATCTGAGTCCAGTGTGGTTGAGAACCAGTACCCAGTCCTGTCCACTATCTGAGTCCAGTGTGGTTGAGAACCAATACCCAGTCCTCTCCATTATCTGAGTCCAGTGTGGTTGAGAACCAATACCCAGTCCTGTCCACTATCTGAGTCCAGTGTGGTTGAGAACCAATACCCAGTCCTGTCCACTGACTGAGTCCAGTGTGGTTGAGAACCAATACCCAGTCCTGTCCATTATCTGAGTCCAGTGTGGTTGAGAACCAATACCCAGTCCTGTCCACTGACTGAGTCCAGTGTGGTTGAGAACCAATACCCAGTCCTGTCCATTATCTGAGTCCAGTGTGGTTGAGAACCAATACCCAGTCCTGTCCACTATCTGAGTCCAGTGTGGTTGAGAACCAATACCCAGTCCTGTCCACTATCTGAGTCCAGTGTGGTTGAGAACCAATACCCAGTCCTGTCCACTATCTGAGTCCAGTGTGGTTGAGAACCAATACCCAGTCCTGTCCATTATCTGAGTCCAGTGTGGTTGAGAACCAGTACCCAGTCCTGTCCACTATCTGAGTCCAGTGTGGTTGAGAACCAATACCCAGTCCTGTCCATTATCTGAGTCCAGTGTGGTTGAGAACCAGTACCCAGTCCTGTCCACTATCTGAGTCCAGTGTGGTTGAGAACCAATACCCAGTCCTGTCCACTATCTGAGTCCAGTGTGGTTGAGAACCAGTACCCAGTCCTGTCCACTATCTGAGTCCAGTGTGGTTGAGAACCAATACCCAGTCCTGTCCACTATCTGAGTCCAGTGTGGTTGAGAACCAATACCCAGTCCTGTCCATTATCTGAGTCCAGTGTGGTTGAGAACCAGTACCCAGTCCTGTCCACTATCTGAGTCCAGTGTGGTTGAGAACCAATACCCAGTCCTGTCCACTATCTGAGTCCAGTGTGGTTGAGAACCAATACCCAGTCCTGTCCATTATCTGAGTCCAGTGTGGTTGAGAACCAGTACCCAGTCCTGTCCACTATCTGAGTCCAGTGTGGTTGAGAACCAATACCCAGTCCTGTCCACTATCTGAGTCCAGTGTGGTTGAGAACCAATACCCAGTCCTGTCCATTATCTGAGTCCAGTGTGGTTGAGAACCAATACCCAGTCCTGTCCACTATCTGAGTCCAGTGTGGTTGAGAACCAGTACCCAGTCCTGTCCACTATCTGAGTCCAGTGTGGTTGAGAACCAGTACCCAGTCCTGTCCACTATCTGAGTCCAGTGTGGTTGAGATCCAATACCCAGTCCTGTCCATTATCTGAGTCCAGTGTGGTTGAGAACCAGTACCCAGTCCTGTCCACTATCTGAGTCCAGTGTGGTTGAGGACCAATACCCAGTCCTGTCCATTATCTGAGTCCAGTGTGGTTGAGAACCAATACCCAGTCCTGTCCACTATCTGAGTCCAGTGTGGTTGAGAACCAGTACCCAGTCCTGTCCACTATCTGAGTCCAGTGTGGTTGAGAACCAATACCCAGTCCTCTCCATTATCTGAGTCCAGTGTGGTTGAGAACCAATACCCAGTCCTGTCCACTATCTGAGTCCAGTGTGGTTGAGAACCAATACCCAGTCCTGTCCACTGACTGAGTCCAGTGTGGTTGAGAACCAATACCCAGTCCTGTCCACTATCTGGGTCCAGTGTGGTTGAGAACCAATACCCAGTCCTGTCCACTATCTGAGTCCAGTGTGGTTGAGAACCAATACCCAGTCCTGTCCACTATCTGGGTCCAGTGTGGTTGAGAACCGATACCCAGTCCTGTCCACTATCTGAGTCCAGTGTGGTTGAGAACCAATACCCAGTCCTGTCCACTATCTGGGTCCAGTGTGGTTGAGAACCGATACCCAGTCCTGTCCACTATCTGAGTCCAGTGTGGTTGAGAACCAATACCCAGTCCTTTCCACTGTCTGAGTCCAGTGTGGTTGAGAACCAATACCCAGTCCTGTCCACTATCTGAGTCCAGTGTGGTTGAGAACCGTTTTGGGATAATCACGCTATACAAGCGTGCCGTGAAAAGGCCCAACCCCATTACCAAGGCCCGATTCCTGTCACGCCTTGGTCATTATATTTTGTGTTTTTGTTATATGTTTGGGTAGGCCAGGGTGTGACATGGGTTTATATGTTGTTGTCGTATTGGGGTTTGTATTATTTGGGATCGCGGCTGATTAGGGGTGTGGTTTAGGATTGGCTGCCTGAGGCGATTCCCAATCAGTCAGGTGATTCTTGTTGTCTTGGATTGGGAACCGTATTTAGGCAGCCTTAGTTTCGCTTTGTATTTCGTGGGTGATTGTTCCTGTCTCTGTGTTGTAGTCACCAGATAGGCTGTAATTAGTTTCACGTTCCGTTCTGTTGTTTTTGTATTTAGTTTCAGTTATTTCATGTACCGCGATTTATTTCATTAAAGCCATGAGTAACCTACACGCTGCATTTCGGTCCGACTCTCTTCTTTCAACAGACGTAAATACATTAATGCTTTCTTACTCCAAGCGGGTTTGTGTGCAGTGTATAGGAGTACTATAAGTGAGAGTAGTTTCTAAAATGTACCAACTTTAATAAGTGTCTCTGTCCCTCTCTCTCTCTCTCTCTCTCTCCATGTCTTTTGTAACAAGCAGCCATGTTGTTGTCAGTCCGCTAGGGACCTGTTTTTAACGTATTAAGTGTGTATGTTTATCCTGTGTTACCATTTAGTTAGCTAGTAAATAAATAATTAAACCAATTTGTGTGGTACTGAATCATAAGTAAGGCTGGGGTTTTGGCAGATGTTGTTAAGAGGTTACGACTGTTCACAATGATGATGTGATACGAGGTTATGATTTAATAAGTTGACTGTTTATAGATGTGATAGGTAAAGATCTTTAGTGTTTAATTTTAAGATATTGTAACTCTTTAAAGAGTTACGCTCTCGTGGTTCCCCAGATCTTAATGAGTTAGATGTTACGTGATTAATTTAATCGGGGTAACAATTAAACATATTTAGGTAATTAGATGAATAACAGACTTCAGATTGATGTTAAAGTCAAGTCACGACACCCCTTATTACCGTCATGGGCCCTGGTCAAAAGTAGTGTACTATGTAGGGAATAGGGTGCGATTTGGGACTCAGACTATGCTTCCATATGGCGTATAGATGAAGAAGATACTTGTGGTTTTTAGGGAAGAACTGTTGATTTCTTTACCATGAATAATTTATTTTCCATTTTGGTTTCTGGCACATAGTGCGTCCCAAAGAGCACCCTACCGCCTACGCACCACGCAGGGTTCTGGTCTAAAGTAGTGCGGACAGGAGGAAATAGGGAACCATTTGGGAGGCAGACTAAGTGAGTGAGGAATGTAGGCAGTATAATAGAAACTTCTCTACCTCAGCAGTTAGCTGGGTTATCTGTGGATGAAACATCTCTCCCGGAGACACTCTCACCGACAGTCAGGTGGCTCAAATCGCCTTGACAACCGGCTAGGTTTTTGGTCTTGGATATTAACAGCCCTCGTAAATAAAGGATCGCCTTGACAACCGGCTAGGTTTTTGGTCTTGGATATTAACAGCCCTCGTAAATAAAGGATCTTCGGTCCGAAGTCTCTGCGATTTGTTGTTGTTTTGTTGTTGTTGTCGAAGTCGGGTAAATATTTGTGTGTTTGTTTATGTACCAAGTTTTCTTTGACACGTTGAGTTTATTTCTCAAGGAAATAAAGAAAGCAGTCAATATAATAGGGTTCGGGGTGGAAAGTCAGACGAACAGGCAGACAACAGATAAATTCATTCTTCTGTGGAAACAAGTGTTGGCGGTTGGTTTGTTGGCGCATAGCACATATCTATTGACAGTCTTCTCAACAGCAGTCCAAACCTAATAGGTTTTATAATTAACCGATAGGAAGCTGCAAGCGGTAGGGAGCATGTGGCATGGACAGTTTACTCTCCTCTCTGATAGGACTCTGGTCAAAAGTAGTGCACTATATAGGGAATAGGGTTCTATAGGGCTCTGGTCTAAAGTAGTGCACTATATAGGGAATAGGGTTCTATAGGGCTCTGGTCTAAAGTAGTGCACTATATAGGGAATAGGGTTCCATAGGACTCTGGTCAAAAGTAGTGCACTATATAGGGAATAGGGTTCCATAGGACTCTGGTCAAAAGTAGTGCACTATATAGGGAATAGGGTTCCATAGGACTCTGGTCAAAAGTAGTGCACTATATAGGGAATAGGGTTCCATAGGACTCTGGTCAAAAGTAGTGCACTATATAGGGAATAGGGTTCCATAGGACTCTGGTCAAAAGTAGTGCACTATATAGGGAATAGGGTTCCATAGGACTCTGGTCAAAAGTAGTGCACTATATAGGAATAGGGTTCCATAGGACTCTGGTCAAAAGTAGTGCACTATATAGGGAATAGGGTTCCATAGGACTCTGGTCAAAAGTAGTGCACTATATAGGGAATAGGGTTCCATAGGACTCTGGTCAAAAGTAGTGCACTATATAGGGAACAGGGTTCCATAGGACTCTGGTCAAAAGTAGTGCACTATATAGGGAATAGGGTTCCATAGGACTCTGGTCAAAAGTAGTGCACTATATAGGGAATAGGGTTCCATAGGACTCTGGTCAAAAGTAGTGCACTATATAGGGAATAGGGTTCCATAGGACTCTGGTCAAAAGTAGTGCACTATATAGGGAATAGGGTTCCATAGGACTCTGGTCAAAAGTAGTGCACTATATAGGGAATAGGGTTCCATAGGACTCTGGTCAAAAGTAGTGCACTATATAGGAATAGGGTTCCATAGGACTCTGGTCAAAAGTAGTGCACTATATAGGGAATAGGGTTCCATAGGACTCTGGTCAAAAGTAGTGCACTATATAGGGAACAGGGTTCCATAGGACTCTGGTCAAAAGTAGTGCACTATATAGGGAATAGGGTTCCATAGGACTCTGGTCAAAAGTAGTGCACTATATAGGGAATAGGGTTCCATAGGACTCTGGTCAAAAGTAGTGCACTATATAGGGAATAGGGTTCCATAGGACTCTGGTCAAAAGTAGTGCACTATATAGGGAATAGGGTTCCATAGGACTCTGGTCAAAAGTAGTGCACTATATAGGGAACAGGGTTCCATAGGACTCTGGTCAAAAGTAGTGCACTATATAGGGAATAGGGTTCCATAGGACTCTGGTCAAAAGTAGTGCACTATATAGGGAATAGGGTTCCATAGGACTCTGGTCAAAAGTAGTGCACTATATAGGGAATAGGGTTCCATAGGACTCTGGTCAAAAGTAGTGCACTATATAGGGAACAGGGTTCCATAGGACTCTGGTCAAAAGTAGTGCACTATATAGGGAATAGGGTTCCATAGGACTCTGGTCAAAAGTAGTGCACTATATAGGGAATAGGGTTCCATAGGACTCTGGTCAAAAGTAGTGCACTATATAGGGAATAGGGTTCCATAGGACTCTGGTCAAAAGTAGTGCACTATATAGGGAATAGGGTTCCATAGGACTCTGGTCAAAAGTAGTGCACTATATAGGGAATAGGGTTCCATAGGACTCTGGTCAAAAGTAGTGCACTATATAGGGAATAGGGTTCCATAGGACTCTGGTCAAAAGTAGTGCACTATATAGGGAATAGGGTTCCATAGGACTCTGGTCAAAAGTAGTGCACTATATAGGGAATAGGGTTCCATAGGACTCTGGTCAAAAGTAGTGCACTATATAGGGAATAGGGTTCCATAGGACTCTGGTCAAAAGTAGTGCACTATATAGGGAATAGGGTTCCATAGGACTCTGGTCAAAAGTAGTGCACTATATAGGGAATAGGGTTCCATAGGACTCTGGTCAAAAGTAGTGCACTATATAGGGAACAGGGTTCCATAGGACTCTGGTCAAAAGTAGTGCACTATATAGGGAATAGGGTTCCATAGGACTCTGGTCAAAAGTAGTGCACTATATAGGGAATAGGGTTCCATAGGACTCTGGTCAAAAGTAGTGCACTATATAGGGAATAGGGTTCCATAGGACTCTGGTCAAAAGTAGTGCACTATATAGGGAACAGGGTTCCATAGGACTCTGGTCAAAAGTAGTGCACTATATAGGGAATAGGGTTCCATAGGACTCTGGTCAAAAGTAGTGCACTATATAGGGAATAGGGTTCCATAGGACTCTGGTCAAAAGTAGTGCACTATATAGGGAATAGGGTTCCATAGGACTCTGGTCAAAAGTAGTGCACTATATAGGGAACAGGGTTCCATAGGACTCTGGTCAAAAGTAGTGCACTATATAGGGAATAGGGTTCCATAGGACTCTGGTCAAAAGTAGTGCACTATATAGGGAATAGGGTTCCATAGGACTCTGGTCAAAAGTAGTGCACTATATAGGGAATAGGGTTCCATAGGACTCTGGTCAAAAGTAGTGCACTATATAGGGAATAGGGTTCCATAGGACTCTGGTCAAAAGTAGTGCACTATATAGGGAATAGGGTTCCATAGGACTCTGGTCAAAAGTAGTGCACTATATAGGGAATAGGGTTCCATAGGACTCTGGTCAAAGTAGTGCACTATATAGGGAATAGGGTTCCATAGGACTCTGGTCAAAAGTAGTGCACTATATAGGGAATAGGGTTCCATAGGACTCTGGTCAAAAGTAGTGCACTATATAGGGAATAGGGTTCCATAGGACTCTGGTCAAAAGTAGTGCACTATATAGGGAATAGGGTTCCATAGGACTCTGGTCAAAAGTAGTGCACTATATAGGGAATAGGGTTCCATAGGACTCTGGTCAAAAGTAGTGCACTATATAGGGAACAGGGTTCCATAGGACTCTGGTCAAAAGTAGTGCACTATATAGGGAATAGGGTTCCATAGGACTCTGGTCAAAAGTAGTGCACTATATAGGGAATAGGGTTCCATAGGACTCTGGTCAAAAGTAGTGCACTATATAGGGAATAGGGTTCCATAGGACTCTGGTCAAAAGTAGTGCACTATATAGGGAATAGGGTTCCATAGGACTCTGGTCAAAAGTAGTGCACTATATAGGGAATAGGGTTCCATAGGACTCTGGTCAAAAGTAGTGCACTATATAGGGAATAGGGTTCCATAGGACTCTGGTCAAAAGTAGTGCACTATATAGGGAATAGGGTTCCATAGGACTCTGGTCAAAAGTAGTGCACTATATAGGGAACAGGGTTCCATAGGACTCTGGTCAAAAAGTAGTGCACTATATAGGGAATAGGGTTCCATAGGACTCTGGTCAAAAGTAGTGCACTATATAGGGAATAGGGTTCCATAGGACTCTGGTCAAAAGTAGTGCACTATATAGGGAATAGGGTTCCATAGGACTCTGGTCAAAAGTAGTGCACTATATAGGGAATAGGGTTCCATAGGACTCTGGTCAAAAGTAGTGCACTATATAGGGAACAGGGTTCCATAGGACTCTGGTCAAAAGTAGTGCACTATATAGGGAATAGGGTTCCATAGGACTCTGGTCAAAAGTAGTGCACTATATAGGGAATAGGGTTCCATAGGACTCTGGTCAAAAGTAGTGCACTATATAGGGAATAGGGTTCCATAGGACTCTGGTCAAAAGTAGTGCACTATATAGGGAAAAGGGTTCCATAGGACTCTGGTCAAAAGTAGTGCACTATATAGGGAATAGGGTTCCATAGGACTCTGGTCAAAAGTAGTGCACTATATAGGGAATAGGGTTCCATAGGACTCTGGTCAAAAGTAGTGCACTATATAGGGAATAGGGTTCCATAGGACTCTGGTCAAAAGTAGTGCACTATATAGGGAATAGGGTTCCATAGGACTCTGGTCAAAAGTAGTGCACTATATAGGGAACAGGGTTCCATAGGACTCTGGTCAAAAGTAGTGCACTATATAGGGAATAGGGTTCCATAGGACTCTGGTCAAAAGTAGTGCACTATATAGGGAATAGGGTTCCATAGGACTCTGGTCAAAAGTAGTGCACTATATAGGGAATAGGGTTCCATAGGACTCTGGTCAAAAGTAATGCACTATATAGGGAATAGGGTTCCATAGGACTCTGGTCAAAAGTAGTGCACTATATAGGGAACAGGGTTCCATAGGACTCTGGTCAAAAGTAGTGCACTATATAGGGAATAGGGTTCCATAGGACTCTGGTCAAAAGTAGTGCACTATATAGGGAATAGGGTTCCATAGGACTCTGGTCAAAAGTAGTGCACTATATAGGGAATAGGGTTCCATAGGACTCTGGTCAAAAGTAGTGCACTATATAGGGAACAGGGTTCCATAGGACTCTGGTCAAAAGTAGTGCACTATATAGGGAATAGGGTTCCATAGGACTCTGGTCAAAAGTAGTGCACTATATAGGGAATAGGGTTCCATAGGACTCTGGTCAAAAGTAGTGCACTATATAGGGAATAGGGTTCCATAGGACTCTGGTCAAAAGTAGTGCACTATATAGGGAATAGGGTTCCATAGGACTCTGGTCAAAAGTAGTGCACTATATAGGGAATAGGGTTCCATAGGACTCTGGTCAAAAGTAGTGCACTATATAGGGAATAGGGTTCCATAGGACTCTGGTCAAAAGTAGTGCACTATATAGGGAATAGGGTTCCATAGGACTCTGGTCAAAAGTAGTGCACTATATAGGGAATAGGGTTCCATGGGACTCTGGTCAAAAGTAGTCACTATGTAGTAGGGTTCCATAGGACTCTGGTGTGATGGCAGAGAGATGGAAGGTTGACATTTTTCAAATTGCATTTGATTGATCTTCTCCAACCCACAGTGAGACAGGCAGGGAAAAGGCTAACTCCCTCCCCTCTCCCCTCCTCTCCTCTCCCTTTCCTCTCCTCTCCTCTCCTCTCCCCTCTCCTCCTGAGACAGGCAGGGAAAAGGCTAACTCCCTCCCCTCTCCCTTTCCAAAAGTAGTCACTATCCCCTAGGGTTCCATAGGACTCTGGTCAAAAGTAATCCACTATATCCTCTCCTTCCATCCCCTCTGGTCAAAAGACAGGCAGGGAAAAGGCCATAACTCCCTCCCCTAGTCCCTCCTCTCCTCTCCTTCCATCCCTCTCCTCCTGAGACAGGCAGGGAAAAGGCTTCCATAGGACTCTCCCAAAAGTCCTGCACTCTCCTCTCCCCTCCATCCTCCTGAGACAGGCAGGGAAAAGGCCATAACTCCCTCCCCTCTCCCTTTATAGGGAATCCTTCCATCCTCTGGTCAAAAGTAGTCCTCCTGAGACAGGCAGGGAAAAGGGTTCTAACTCTGGTCAAAAGTAGTCCCTCCTCTCCTCTCCTTCCTCTCCCTCTGGTCCTGAGACAGTGCAGGGAAAAGGGTTCCACTCCCTCTCCTCAAAAGTAGTCTCCTCTCCTCTCCTTCCATAGGACTCTCCTCTCCTCTCCTCTCCTCTCCTTCCATCTCTCCAAAAGAGACAGGCAGGAAAAGGCTAACTCCCTCTCAAAAGTCTCCCTTTCCTCTCCTCTTTCCGTCTCTCTCCCCTGTCCTCCTGAGACAGGCAGGAAAAGGCTAACTCCCTTTCTCCCTCCTTTGATCCCTCTCCTCCCCTCCCTCCTGAGACAGGCAGGGAAAAGGCTAACTCCCTCCCCCTCTCCCCTCCCTCTCCCTCTCCTCTCCTCTCCCCTCTCCTCCTGAGACAGGCAGGGAAAAGGCTAACTCTCTCCCCTCTCCCCTCCTCTCCTCTCCTCTCCCTCCCTCTCCTCCTGAGACAGGCAGGGAAAAGGCTAACTCTCTCTCCCTCTCCCTCCCTCTCCTCTCCTCTCCTCTCCCCTCTCCTCCTGAGACAGGCAGGGAAAAGGCTAACTCCCTCCCCTCTCCCCTCCTCTCCTCTCCTCTCCTCTCCCCTCTCCTCCTGAGACAGGCAGGGAAAAGGCTAACTCCCTCCCCTCTCCCCTCCTCTCCTCTCCTCTCCTCTCCCCTCCCTCCTGAGACAGGCAGGGAAAAGGCTAACTCCCTCCCCTCTCCCCTCCTCTCCTCTCTCTCCCTCTCCCCTCTCCTCCTGAGACAGGCAGGGAAAAGGCTAACTCCCTCCCCTCTCCCCTCCTCTCCTCTCCTCTCCTCTCCTCTCCTCTCCCCTCTCCTCCTGAGACAGGCAGGGAAAAGGCTAACTCCCTCCCCTCTCCCTTTCCTCTCCTCCCTCTTATCTCTTCCTCTTCTCTCTTCTTCTCTCTCTCTCTACCTCTCATCTCTCTCTCTCTATTTCTCTCCTCTCCCTCGCTTACCCTCTCCCTCATCATCTCTCTCTACTCTCTCTCTCATCTATCTCTCTACCATCTCTCCTCTTCCTCTCTCTCGCTCCCTTTCCATCCCTCTCTCTTTTCCTTTGATGCCTCTGCCACTGTGCCTGTGTGCTGTCTATCTGTTGTCTGTCTGTCCACACTGCTGTCTGTCTGCATGTCCACACTGCTGTCTGTCTGCATGTCCACACTGCTGTCTGTCTGCATGTCCAAACTGCTGTCTGTCTGCATGTCCACACTGCTGTCTGTCTGCATGTCCACACTGCTGTCTGTCTGCATGTCCACACTGCTGTCTGTCTGTCCACACTGCCGTCTGTCTGCATGTCCACACTGCCGTCTGTCTGCATGTCCACACTGCTGTCTGTCTGCATGCCCAAACTGCTGTCTGTCTGCATGTCCACACTGCTGTCTGTCCACACTGCTGTCTGTCTGCATGTCCACACTGCTCTGTACTGCCATCCACATATTCAACCATCATACTATTTCTATTATGAACACTCCTTATCTTAGACAGGGTAGACTGTACATCAAAGCATCAAACCTCTCCCTGTATTTCTCCCCTCTCACTCCATCTGTCTGGCCATTAGTCATGTAAGCAGTAGTGTCCGGGCAAGACAGACAAAAAGACTGGGGATGTGTTGCCCTTTCAGCTCATTAACCTATAAGAGTCAAAACCCTGGGGGGGGTTTTAACCAAGCCAGTTATAATGAAGTAATGATGTCTGGACTTAACACCCTACTACTGCTCCTCTCCTCTCCTCTCTCCTCTCCTCTCCTCTCCTCTCCTCTCCTCTCCTCTCCTCTCCTCTCCTCTCCTCTCCTCTCCTCTCTGTAAACACAGCCCAACAGAGCTGCTGCCATGGTAATTTCAGGTTTTGGTCTGCGGGGGCTCACAGGGATGTCACACTGGGCACAGAAGTCAATTCAACGTCTATTCCATGTGGAAACAACATTGATTCAACCAGTGTTTGCCCAGTCAGGTGTTTTCTCTTTATAGCAAAAAGGACTGAACAAAATGTGACATTTTCTGCCATTCAAAGTAATTAATATGTAATTAATTAATAAGTAATTAATATGAATTTCGTTACTCGCATTAACATCTGCTAACCATGTGTATGTGACAAATACAATTTGATTTGAATTTAGACATTTCATTAGCGAGACTCCACAGCTAACAACAAACGTTCCCACAACGTTAGAGAACGTTCCCTTAAGAGTCTCATAAAGTCA
Source organism: Oncorhynchus nerka (assembly GCF_034236695.1). Classification (NCBI taxonomy): domain Eukaryota; kingdom Metazoa; phylum Chordata; class Actinopteri; order Salmoniformes; family Salmonidae; genus Oncorhynchus; species Oncorhynchus nerka. Next base: position 3,069,960 of record NC_088400.1, read on the forward strand.
TTAACTAACCGTTTCATATTATGTTCCTGTGATGTGCAAGGAATGTTTCCCGAGAGACCATTCCCTTAAATGTCAAATAAAACCCACAGAGAACGTTGTCACCATGCTCTCAGAATTAGATGTAGATTTTAGATTTGTAGATTTTAAGGTTGTAGACCCGTTTCATGGGAACATTACAAGTCGCTCTGGATAAGAGCGTCTGCTAAATGACTTAAATGTAAATGTAAATGTAAGAACATTCATGTGTCCAGTTTTCTGTTTGTGTGTATCCCTGGCAACAGTAACACGGTGTGAGTGGTTCACCAATGAGGGCCTTGATTGGCTTGACAACAATAACAAGGTGTTTGTTATGAATGGATGAGTGGTTCACCAATGAGGGCCTTGATTGGCTTGACAACAGTAACAGTAAGGTGGGATGTGAACACACCTGTTCTTACACAATTCCCATGAAACTTAATATCTTATTTTCTGAGAACACGGCAACCATCTTCTGTATACATTTTGGTGGAATATTCTCCTAATCCAGACAGTGCTTTTTTATTTTTAATGTTACCCCATTTTCTCCCCAATTTCGTGGTATCCAATTGTTAGTAGTTACTATCTTGTCTCATCGCTACAACTCCCGTACGGGCTCGGGTGAGACGAAGGTCGAGGGCCATGCGTCCTCTGAAACACAACCCAACCAAGTGCTTCTTAACAAAGCGCACATCCAACCCAGAAGCCAGCCGCACCAATGTGTCGGAGGAAACACCGTTCACCTAGCGACCTAGTTAGCGTGCAACCTAGTGCGCGATGAGACAAGGATATCCCTACCGGCCAAACCCTCCCTAACCCGGAGGACGCTAGGCCAATTGTGCGTCGCCTCACAGACCTCCCGGTCGCGGCCGGCTGCGACAGAGCCTGGGCGCGAACCCAGAGTCTCTGGTGGCACAGCTGGCGCTGTAGTAGAGCACCCTTACCCACTGCGCCACCCGGGAGGCCCATCCTAACCAACTTGCCCTCGAAATACATCTCTGCTGTTTTCATCCAAGATCTCAGCGATCACTGCCTCATTGCCTGCATCCGTAATGGGTCTGCGGTCAAACAACCACCCCTCATCAAACGCTCCCTAAAACACTTCAGCGAGCAGGCCTTTCTAATCGACCTGGCCCGGGTATCCTGGAAGGATATTGACCTCATCCCGTCAGTAGAGGGCGCCTGGTTAAATAAGCATGCCCCATTCAAAAAATGTAGAACCAGGAACAGATATAGCCCTTGGTTCTCTCCAGACCTGACTGCTCTAGACCAGAACAAAAACACCCTGTGGCGTTCTGCATTAGCATTGAACAGCCCCAGTGATATAAAACTTTTCAGGGAAGTTAGGAACAAATATACACAGGCAGTTAGGAAAGCTAAGGCTAGCTTTTTCAAGCAGAAATTTGCATCCTGTAGCACAAACTCAAAAACTCAAAAACTTTCTGGGACACTGTAAATTCCATGAAGAATAAGAGCACCTCCTTCCAACTGTTACCACCGATAAATCCACAATAATTCTAAATTTCAATAACCATTTTTCTACGGCTGGACATGATTTCCACCTGGCTACCCCTAACCCGGTCAACAGCCCTGCGCTCCCCACAGCAACTCGCCCAAATCTCACCCACTTCTCCTGCACCCAAATCCAGATAGCTGATGTTCTGAAAGAGCTGCAAAATCTGGACTCCTACAAATCAGCCGGGCTAGACAATCTGGACCCTCTCTTTCTAAAATGATCTGCCGCAATTGTTGCAACCCCTATTACTAGCCTGTTCAACCTCTCTTTCATATCAACTGAGATTCCCATAGATTGGAAAGCTGCCGCAGTCATCCCCCTCTTCAATTGGGGAGACACTTTTGACCCAAACTGCTACAGACCTATATCTATTCTACCCTGCCTTTCTAAGGTCTTTGAAAGCCAAGTTAACAAACAGATTACCGACCATTTCGAATTTCACCGTACCTTCTCCGCTATGCAATCTGGTTTCAGAGCTGGTCATGGGTGCACCTCAGTCACGCTCAAGGTACTAAACTATATCATAACCGCCATTGATAAGAAACATTAATGTGCAGCCATATTCATCGACCTGAGTAATGCTTTCGACTGTCAATCACCACATCCTCATCGGCAGACTCGACAGCCTTGTTTTCTCTAATGATTGCCTCGCCTGGTTCACCAACTACTTCTCAGACAGAGTTCAGTGTGTCAAATCGGAGGACCTGTTGTCCGGGCCTCTGGCAGTCTCTATGGGGGTGCCAAAGGATTCAATACTCGGGCCGACTCTTTCCTCTGTAAACGTCAATGATGTCACTCTTGCTGCTGGTGATTCTTTGATCCACCTCTACACAGATGACACCATTCTGTATACCTCTGGCCCTCCTTTGGACACTGTGTTAACTAACCTCCAGACGAGCTTCAATGCCATACAACTCTCCTTCCGTGACCTCCAACTGCTCTTAAATGCTAGTAAAACTAAATGCATGCTATTCAACCGATCGCTGCCTGTACCTGCCCGCCCGTCCAGCATCACTACTCTGGACGGTTCTGACTTAGAATATGTGGATAACTACAAATACCTGGGTGTCTGGTTAGACTGTAAACTCTCCTTCCAGACTCACATTAAACATCTCCAATATTAAATCTATAAAATAAAAAAGTAGACATTTAGTAAGCTAGCCAACTTTAGCCAGTTAGCTTTGGTGCTTGGTTGCAGGCAAGCTGTAGAAGGACGAGTAGGCTACAATTCAGTGAAATTTTGATGCCATCGTTCATCAGTACAATTTTGACAGCCATCTTGCTGAAACTGTTTGATAGGGTTTATCTAATGTTCCTTCATTAGATTTAAGCTCATCTTGCTCTGGCTAGCATTAGTTGTTTATCTTGTTGTTGTTGATGTGCATAACTGAGAGAGAGCCTACCTTTTCATGGTTGTTCGATCAATAGGACTGTAAAGGTCCCAAATGTAAGAGGACTCCAGTGGCGTTTACATATTTCCATTCAGGTGCATTTTATGGCTTTTGGCAAATGCTTTCTAATGATCTAAAGTCGTGCTGTTGATACTTCCTGTAAACATACTGTAAACATAGTCCAGTTCATAGTGAATGATGGCAGGCCCTGCTTCCTGTAAACATTGTCCAGTTCATAGTGAATGATGACAGGCCCTGCTTCCTGTAAACATAGTCCAGTTCATAGTGAATGATGACAGGCCCTGCTTCCTGTAAACATAGTCCAGTTCATAGTGAATGATGGCAGGCCCTGCTTCCTGTAAACATAGTCCAGTTCAAAGTGAATGACGACAGTAGCAAATGGCTTGTTTGCATAAAGGCTTACTGTTGCTATGGTGCACCGGTCTGGACAAGACAGATGTTTATGTTTCACTGTATTGGTATCACTCCGCGGCGGAGGGATACATCCGAGGTGAGGATTTACAGATTTACTCCCGTGTACACCTGTGTCACGGCTGGGGTCCGCCCCATGGCCACGACACACGTTCTCTTTTCATGTTCTTGGCAGACGTCCGAATGATTTGAGGTACAAACTTTTCTGAAGTTCTCTTGGTAAGTCACTGGTAAGTGTAATATCGTTAGCGTGGAAGTACTGGCAGTTTGCAGCCTGGAGCAGCTGGCCACATGGCCATCTCCACTCGCTGCTCCGAGGTTCCTCTGTATCTTTCCGCCTGTGGTTTGCTGTACTTTGTGTTCCGTTAGTACACTATGACTCCGTGTGCGTCCATTAGTATTAGCAGCTCTTGCTGCCACAAACTGTAATTTACGTTACACCACTTGCCCGACTGACTTATTCTATGTGTTGTGAAATGCTTTAACATGCTGCTCCCCGTTCTCTGCTAATTATCCTGCAGGTTTTTTTTCTTGTTCTTTCCCCTGCAGAGTGAAAGGGTGTTGTTGTTCATTTTTGGAGTTCCTTAATGGAGTTACTCCATCATATGGTGCTGCTTTTACTGCGTGGATATGAAACTGTTAGGTAAGATTGCAGTTGGTGAAAAACAAAAAAAACTCAACTGTTTTGTCTGCCTGTTTTTCCCACAGCGGTCTTCCCCTGTGTTTGTAGAGGTACTGGGTAATTTATCCCTCACCGGGTTCCTATTCCTCCAGGCGGGTCATGACATAAGCGTCGGACCCCTGCTCTGTGCCTTGTTGGCTTGGCTGAGCTTATGGCTTTGTGACAGGTGTGATGGTGGCATCCCCCTGAGAATCCTCATGTATCAACTGCCTGGGTTTGTGCCACTGGTGGAGCGCCCTACTGGATGCCTGTTTTGTGTTCCCAGAACGCCTGCACCTGGCGCGATTGGAGGCCATGCACGAATGGGTCGGCCAGGCTCGGGCTCAGGCTGGGGACGAGCTCCCTCCCTTAGGAGTGGTGCGCCACCGAGCTGTCAGTCCCTCTACTGTAACCAGTACCCATCCCAGGAAGTGTGGCCAGAACCACCGCTGGCAGAGCCCATCTGCTGCCAGAGCCCATCTGCTGCCAGTCCTGGATGGGGGCAGGGGTCGGACCGCTGGGACCACCTTGAACGGAAGCCCCAGGGGGCGCTTCCAACTCACAGCAGAGACTGGACCACGGAGTCCATGATAGCTGCCATGGTCCTCCTGGACCGGGAGAATATAGGGCGGAACCCGCGAGGCCGGGATCCCCCAGTGTCTTTGAGGCGGACTTGAAAGCCACATATGGCTCCCTCTGCTCTCTTGGCCGCCTTACCAACGTGGCCATGATGCTGCAGGCCTACCTGCAGACTCTGTTGTCCCGGCTGCATGAGGGCAGGTGGTTACCTCCGGCACCATCTCTGGCTGGCCCAATCGCGTCTGCCAGCTGCTCTCCAGAGCACATTTGCCACTCTCCCCATCACCCCAGGGCTGACACTAGAGCTGCGAGCCCTGAAGTCTTTCATTCCATGTCCTGGTGAGACATCAACCATCAGCCTGAGGTCTCACTGCCTGCTTCTCTGGGCCCAGGATCATCTAGCATCTCAACGCGCAGCGCATGTACCTTGCATCCTGAATGTGGCATCTGATATCCTCTCGAGGGAGGACCTGTCACCTTGGGACTGGAGCCTACATCCCCAGGTGTTGCAGCACCTGTGGAACAAGTTCGGGAGGATGCAGGTGGACCTGTTTGCCTCCCTGGACAACTGCCCACTCTGGTACTTGGTAAGTACAGTTGACGTCTGAAGTTTACATACAGTGGTTTGCTTTCCGATTTCCGAAGCTGTTTTCGATGTCCGCTACAGTTGAAGTCGGACGTTTACATACACCTTAGCCAAATACATTTAAACTCAGTTTTTCACAATTCCTGACAATTAATCCGAGTAAAAATACCCTGTCTTAGGTCAGTTAGGATCATCACTTTATTTTAAGAATGTGAAAAGTCAGAATAATAGTAGAGAGAATGATTTATTTCAGCTTTTCTTTATTTCATCACATTCCCAGAGGGTCAGAAGTTGACATACACTCAATTAGTATTTGGTGGCATTGCCTTTAAATTGTTTAACTTGGATCAAACGTTTTGGGTAGCCTTCCACAAGCTTCCCATAATAAGTTCAGTGAATTCTGGCCAATTCCCTCAGACAGAGCTGGTGTAACTGAGTCAGGTTTGTAGGCCTCCTTGCTTGCACACACTTTTTTAGTTCTACCCTCAAATTTTCTATAGGATTGAGGTCAGGGCTTTGTGATGGCCACTCCAAGACCTTGACTTTGTTGTCCTTAAGCCATTTTGCCACAACTTTGGAAGTATGCTTGGGGTCATTGTCCATTTGGAAGACCCATTTGCGACCAAGTTTTAACTTCCTGACTGATGTCTTGAGATGTTGCTTCAATATATCCACCTAATTGTCCTCCCTCATGATGCCATCTATTTTGTGAAGTGCACCAGTCCCTCCTGCAGCAAAGCACCCCCACAACATGATGCTGCCACCCCCGTGCTTCACAGTTTGGATGGTGTTCTTCGACTTGCAAGCCTCTTCCTTTTTCATCCAAGCATAACGATGCTTATGGCCAAACAGTTATATTTTTGTTTAAAAAAAGTCAGATCTTTGTCCCCATGTGCAGTTCCAAACCGTAGCATGGCTTTTTTATGGCGGTTATACTTTATACTTGCGTACTATTGTTTGTACAGCGTGGTACCGTCAGGCGTTTGGAAATGAATCCCAAGGATGAACCAGACTTGTGGAGGTCTACAATGTTTTTTCTGAGGTCTTGTCTGATTTATTTTGATTTTCCCATGATGTCAAGCAAAGAGGCACTGAGTTTGAAGGTAGACCTTGAAATTCATCCATAGGTACACCTCCAATTGAATCAAATGATGTCAATTAGCTTATCAGAAGCTTCTAAAGCCATGACTAACTTTCTGGAATTTTGAAAGATGTTTAAAGGCACAGTCAATTTAGTGTATGTAATCTTCTGACCCACTTGAAATGTGATACAGTGAAATATAAGTGAAATAAGCTTATATGATCTGTTGTGAATTGCTCCTGTCCGGTCTTTCAGGAAGCATTGATGCACCAGTCTAAGTGTGCTTCACAATGGCACCCTATTTCCTATATAGTACACTACTTTTGTCAAAGGCCCATAGTTCTTTAGCCAAAAGTAGTGCACTTATCAGGGAACTGGGTGTTATAGTGCACTTATCCAATGTGGAAACAGCAGCAGTGGAAGAGGATGCTGTGAAACATCTTCATGAGTAAATGCCAAACATTTTGTACCTCGGAGAGAAACGAGAGGAAGGCGTTCTCCTACTGACGATTCTCTGCTGACAACCTAAACGGTCCAGGCGGTTTAACAAGTTGTGAATGTCAGAGGGGAAAAATGAAATGGGAAAAGTGACTTCATCGGTACAGAGTCTACTTCTGATCAGAGCCCGTTTGGTTGTGCACTGTACAGGGAATAGGCTGCCATTTTGGAACGTAGCTGGGAATGCTGGGTATACGGCCGTGTGGGAGATAGCGGGGGTGGTTATTGAATGACTACACACACACATCATGTGGAACTGGGAGATATGGAGTTTGTGGGATGATGGGAAGAAAGAAGAGGAGGAGAGAAAGATCCCTGCCAGATGCACCCAGGGGCTGTGAGGGAAGAGAGAGAAGAAAGAACAGAAGAAGAGAGGAAGGAAAGAAGGGACTCTGTAGGAGAAGAGGAAGGAAAGGAGGGACTCTGTAGGAAGAAGAGGAAGGAAAGGAGGGACTCTGTAGGAAGAAGAGGAAGGAAAGGAGGGACTCTGTAGGAGAAGAGGAAGGAAAGGAGGGACTCTGTAGGGGAAGAGGAGGGAAAGGAGGGACTCTGTAGGAAGAAGAGGATGGACTCTGTAGGAAGAGAGGAGGGAAAGGAGGGACTCTGTAGGAAGAAGAGGATGGACTCTGTAGGAAGAGAGGAGGGAAAGGAGGGACTCTGTAGGAAGAGAGGGGGAAAGGAGGGACTGTAGGAGAAGAGGAAGGAAAGGAGGGACTCTGTAGGGGAAGAGGAGGGAAAGGAGGGACTCTGTAGGAAGAAGAGGAAGGAAAGGAGGGACTCTGTAGGAGAAGAGGAAGGAAAGGAGGGACTCTGTAGGAGAAGAGGAAGGAAAGGAGGGACTCTGTAGGGGAAGAGGAGGGAAAGGAGGGACTCTGTAGGAAGAAGAGGATGGACTCTGTAGGAAGAGAGGAGGGAAAGGAGGGACTCTGTAGGAAGAAGAGGATGGACTCTGTAGGAAGAGAGGAGGGAAAGGAGGGACTCTGTAGGAAGAGAGGAGGGAAAGGAGGGACTCTGTAGGAGAAGAGGAAGGAAAGGAGGGACTCTGTAGGGGAAGAGGAGGGAAAGGAGGGACTCTGTAGGAAGAAGAGGATGGACTCTGTAGGAAGAAGAGGAAGGAAAGGAGGGACTCTGTAGGAGAAGAGGAAGGAAAGGAGGGACTCTGTAGGGGAAGAGGAGGGAAAGGAGGGACTCTGTAGGAAGAAGAGGATGGACTCTGTAGGAAGAGAGGAGGGAAAGGAGGGACTCTGTAGGAAGAAGAGGATGGACTCTGTAGGAAGAGAGGAGGGAAAGGAGGGACTCTGTAGGAAGAGAGGAGGGAAAGGAGGGACTCTGTAGGAGAAGAGGAAGGAAAGGAGGGACTCTGTAGGGGAAGAGGAGGGAAAGGAGGGACTCTGTAGGAAGAAGAGGATGGACTCTGTAGGAAGAGAGGAGGGAAAGGAGGGACTCTGTAGGAGAAGAGGAGGGAAAGGAGGGACTCTGTAGGAAGAAGAGGATGGACTCTGTAGGAAGAGAGGAGGGAAAGGAGGGACTCTGTAGGAAGATGTGTCACGCTGGTATAAATGATTTAGGAGACAGACGCAGGAATGTAATGGTCTTTTTTATTGTACCCAAATTACGTTGTGTCGTGTAAAGGCATGGGGACGAAGACCAAACAAACATGTAACAAAACACAGGGTAGAAACCCAGAACAAAAGAGAGAGGAGCACCTTGAATAAATAACACAGGGTAGAAACCCAGAACAAAAGAGAGAGGAGCACCTTGAATAAATAACACAGGGTAGAAACCCAGAACAAAAGAGAGAGGAGCACCTTGAATAAATAACACAGGGTAGAAACCCAAAACAAAAGAGAGAGGAGCACCTTGAATAAATAACACAGGGTAGAAACCCAGAACAAAAGAGAGAGGAGCAACTCGAATAGATAACACACGCGCCCAATCATTAACACACGGGACGAGACCCATAATCATCTGCGCAATCCACAATGGCACGAAAGCCAAAACACACAGCACAGGTACTCATGTACCAACGATCTAGAAGAAAAATAAACGCACACCTATTTAGACGAGGTGCTGGCTAGCGGAGTAGAACACTTGAAAATGAAAGAGCCGCACACTCTAGGAGCTCAGATGCAAACATTTAAGTACCAAGGTTTCGACAGTCAAGCTGTCTTCATCAGGGTATAATCGCCGGCCCAGTGGAAACCAAAGGGAACACTTATACTAATCCGTGAGAATAGGGGACAGGTGTGAGTAATGAAAGTTCCTGGAAGGATTCCATGATAGAAGAGAGGAAGGAAAGAAGGGTACCCTGTATATAGCCTCCACACTGACTCTGTACCGTAATACCCTGTATATAGCCTCCACACTGACTCTGTACAGTAACACCCTGTATATAGCCTCCACATTGACTTTGTACCGTAATACCCTGTATATAGCCTCCACAATGACTCTGTACCGTAACACCCTGTATATAGCCTCCACACTGACTCTGTACCGTAACACCCTGTATATAGCCTCCACATTGACTCTGTACCGTAACACCCTGTATATAGCCTCCACACTGACTCTGTACTGTAACACCCTGTATATAGCCTCCACATTGACTCTGTACCGTAACACCCTGTATATAGCCTCCACATTGACTCTGTACCGTAACACCCTGTATATAGCCTCCACATTGACTCTGTACCGTAACACCCTGTATATAGCCTCCACATTGACTCTGTACCGTAACACCCTGTATATAGCCTCCACATTGACTCTGTACCGTAACACCCTGTATATAGCCTCCACACTGACTCTGTACCGTAACAACCTGTATATAGCCTCCACACTGACTCTGTACCGTAATACCCTGTATATAGCCTCCACACTGACTCTGTATCGTAACACCCTTTATATAGCCTCCACATTGTCTCTGTACCGTAACACCCTGTATATAGCCTCCACACTGACTCTGTACCGTAACACCCTGTATATAGTCTCCACACTGACTCTGTACCGGTACCCCCTGTATATAGCCTCCACATTGACTCTGTACCGGTACCCCCTGTATATAGCCTCCACACTGACTCTGTACCGTAACACCCTGTATATAGCCTCCACACTGACTCTGTACCGTAACACCCTGTATATAGCCTCCACATTGACTCTGTACCCTAACACCCTGTATATAGTCTCCACACTAACTCTGTACCGTAACACCCTGTATATAGCCTCCACACTGACTCTGTACCGTAACACGCTGTATATAGCCTCCACATTGACTCTGTACCGTGACACCCTGTATATAGCCTCCACACTGACTCTGTACCGTAACACCCTGTATATATCCTCCACATTGACTCTGTACCGTAACACCCTGTATATAGCCTCCACATTGACTCTGTACCAGTACCCCCTGTATATAGCCTCCACATTGACTCTGTACCGTTACCCCCTGTATATAGCCTCCACATTGACTCTGTACCGTAACACCCTGTATATAGTTTCCACACTGACTCTGCACCGTAACACCCTGTATATAGCCTCCACACTGACTCTGTACCGTAACACCCTGTATATAGCCTCCACACTGACTCTGTACCGTAACACCCTGTATATAGCCTCCACACTGACTCTGTACCGGTACCCCCTGTATATAGCCTCCAAATTGACTCTGTACCGTAACACCCTGTATATAGCATCCACATTGACTCTGTACCGTAACACCCTGTATATAGCCTCCACATTGACTCTGTACCGTAACACCCTGTATATAGCCTCCACATTGACTCTGTACCGTAACACCCTGTATATAGCCTCCACATTGACTCTTTACCGTAACACCCTGTATATAGCCTCCACACTGACTCTGTACCGTAACACCCTGTATATAGCCTCCACACTGACTCTGTACCGTAACACCCTGTATATAGCCTCCACATTGACTCTGTACCGTAACACCCTGTATATAGCCTCCACACTGACTCTGTACCGTAACACCCTGTATATAGCCTCCACATTGACTCTGTACCGTAACACCCTGTATATAGCCTCCACATTGACTCTGTACCGTAACCCCCTGTATATAGCCTCCACACTGACTCTGTACCGTAACACCCTGTATATAGTCTCCACATTGACTCTGTACCGTAACACCCTGTATATAGCCTCCACACTGACTCTGTACCGTAACACCCTGTATATAGCCTCCACACTGACTCTGTACCGGTACCCCCTGTATATAGCCTCCAAATTGACTCTGTACCGTAACACCCTGTATATAGCATCCACATTGACTCTGTACCGTAACACCCTGTATATAGCCTCCACATTGACTCTTTACCGTAACACCCTGTATATAGCCTCCACACTGACTCTGTACCGTAACACCCTGTATATAGCCTCCACACTGACTCTGTACCGTAACACCCTGTATATAGCCTCCACATTGACTCTGTACAGTAACACCCTGTATATAGCCTCCACACTGACTCTGTACCGTAACACCCTGTATATAGCCTCCACATTGACTCTGTACCGTAACACCCTGTATATAGCCTCCACATTGACTCTGTACCGTAACACCCTGTATATAGCCTCCACATTGACTCTGTACCGTAACACCCTGTATATAGCCTCCACATTGACTCTGTACCGGTACCCCCTGTATATAGCCTCCACACTGACTCTGTACCGTAACACCCTGTATATAGCCTCCACATTGACTCTGTACCGTAACACTCTGTATATAGCCTCCACATTGACTCTGTGCCGTAACACCCTGTATATAGCCTCCACACTGACTCTGTACCGTAACACCCTGTATATAGCCTCCACATTGACTCTGTACCGTAACACCCTGTATATAGCCTCCACATTGACTCTGTACCGGTACCCCCTGTATATAGCCTCCACATTGACTCTGTACCGTAACACCCTGTATATAGTCTCCACATTGACTCTGTACCGTAACACCCTGTATATAGTCTCCACATTGACTCTGTACCGTAACACCCTGTATATAGCCTCCACATTGACTCTGTACCGTAACACCCTGTATATAGCCTCCACATTGACTCTGTACCGTAACACCCTGTATATAGCCTCCACATTGACTCTGTACCGTAACACCCTGTATATAGCCTCCACATTGACTCTGTACTGGTACACCCTGTATATAGCCTCCACATTGACTCTGTACCGTAACACCCTGTATATAGTCTCCACATTGACTCTGTACAGGTACCCCCTGTATATAGCCTCCACATTGACTCTGTACCGTAACACCCTGTATATAGCCTCCACATTGACTCTGTACCGGTAACACCCTGTATATAGCCTCCACATTGACTCTGTACCGGTACCCCCTGTATATAGCCTCCACATTGACTCTGTACCGTAACACCCTGTATATAGCCTCCACATTGACTCTGTACCGTAACACCCTGTATATAGTCTCCACATTGACTCTGTACAGGTACCCCCTGTATATAGCCTCCACATTGACTCTGTACCGTAACACCCTGTATATAGCCTCCACATTGACTCTGTACCGGTACCCCCTGTATATAGCCTCCACATTGACTCTGTACCGGTACCCCCTGTATATAGCCTCCACATTGACTCTGTACCGTAACACCCTGTATATAGCCTCCACATTGACTCTGTACCGTAATACCCTGTATATAGCCTCCACATTGACTCTGTACCGGTACCCCCTGTATATAGCCTCCACATTGACTCTGTACCGGTACCCCCTGTATATAGCCTCACTTGTAATTTTACTGGTGCTGTTAGCCTATTTTTACTTAACCTGTTGCTTCTACTCGGGACGCTTGCGTCCCAACTAGAGCTCTGGAAATGCAAATGCGAGACGCTAAATGCTAATAGTATTAGTTAAAACTCAAAAGTTCATTAAAATACACATGCAGGGTATCGAATTAAAGCTACACTCGTTGTGAATCCAGGCAACAAGTCAGATTTTTAAAATGCTTTTCGGCGAAAGCATGAGAAGCTATTATCTGATAGCATGCAACACCCCAAAAGACCCACAGGGGACGTAAACAAAATAATTAGCATTTCGGCGTTACACAAACCGCACAATAAAATAGAAAACATTCATTACCTTTCACCATCTTCTTTGTTGGCACTCCTAGATGTCCCATAAACACTATTTGGGTCTTTATTTCGATTAAATCGGTCCATATAAAGCCTAGATATCGTTATATGTAGACTGTGTGATAAACGAAAAACATTGTTTCAAAACGTAACGTCATTTTTTAAAATTCAAAAAGTCGACGATAAACTTTCACAAAACACTTCGAAATACGTTTGTAATGCAACTTTAGGTATTAGTAAACGTTAATAAGCGATAAAATTCATCAGGAGGCGATGTAAAGATCATTAGCTGTCCGTCTGGAAAAATGTCCGGCTAGAAACTCAACGAAAATATCCGGTCCTAGGCCTGGAGGAGATACGGTGTCCTGTATGTGTTTGACCAAGAAAAAACTCGAAGGGAAATGACAAGACTCTAGACACCCTGTGGAAGCTGTAGGTACTGCAACCTCAGTCAATTAATTGTGGTTCACGTTTATCAATGGGTTCAAGTAGAGCATGGATATATTTTCCCCATTTTCAGTGATCAGTTTTTCCTGTGCTTTTCGATGTAAATGCCGTTCTGGTAAAGCCACAGCAGTGATTTAACCAGTTTTTTAAACGTCTGAGTGTTTTCTATCCACACAGACTAAGCAAATGCATATACTATATTCCTGGCATGAGTAGCAGGGCGCTGAAATGTTGCGCGATTTTTAACAGAATGTTCAAAAAAAGTAGAGGGTCGACTGAAGAGGTTAACACTTATTAACACTTTTATTAAAGCATTAAAGCATTTTTAGTTAAGGGCTTGGAAGTAAGCACCTGTTGTGTTAAGGGTATATGAGAAATACCATTGGATTTGAAGGGACTCTGAGGGAAGAAGAGAAAAGCAGGTCAACACATCATAAGAGTTTTTTAATCACTTCTCACCAATTAACCAATCAATTAACCAGGTGAGGATCGTTACTGTAGCAGTAACCCAGGGTTCTATGGAGTAGCTACCTCAATGTCCAGCTGATGTGCTCTCCCATTCAGCTGCTAGCCTCTCCTGGATCAGCTGCTACTCTATCCCAGTCAGCTGCGAGCCTCTCCTGGATCAGAATCTCTACTCTATCCCATTCAGCTGCTAGCCTCTCCTGGATCAGAATCTCTACTCTATCCCAGTCATCTGCTAGCCTCTCCTGGATCAGAATCTCTACTCTATCCCAGTCATCTGCTAGCCTCTCCTGGATCAGAATCTCTACTCTATCCCAGTCATCTGCTAGCCTCTCCTGGATCAGAATCTCTACTCTATCCCAGTCAGCTGCTAGCCTCTCCTGAATCAGCTGCTACTCTATCCCAGTCAGCTGCGAGCCTCTCCTGAATCAGCTGCTACTCTATCCCAGTCAGCTGCTAGCCTCTCCTGAATCAGCTGCTACTCTCTCCCATTCAGCTGCTACTCTCTCCCAGTCAGCTGCTACTCTATCCCAGTCAGCTGCTAGCCTCTCCTGAATCAGCTGCTACTCTATCCCAGTCAGCTGCGAGCCTCTCCTGAATCAGCTGCTACTCTATCCCAGTCAGCTGCTAGCCTCTCCTGAATCAGCTGCTACTCTATCCCAGTCAGCTGCGAGCCTCTCCTGAATCAGCTGCTACTCTATCCCAGTCAGCTGCTAGCCTCTCCTGAATCAGCTGCTACTCTATCCCAGTCAGCTGCTAGCCTCTCCTGGATCAGAATCTCTTCTCTATCCCAGTCAGCTGCTAGCCTCTCCTGAATCAGCTGCTACTCTATCCCAGTCAGCTGCTAGCCTCTCCTGGATCAGCTGCTACTCTATCCCAGTCAGCTGCTAGCCTCTCCTGGATCAGCTGCTACTCTATCCCAGTCAGCTGCTAGCCTCTCCTGGATCAGCTGCTACTCCTCCCAGTCAGCTGCTAGCCTCTCCTGGATCAGCTACTACTCTATCCCAGTCAGCTGCTACTCTCAACCAGTCAGCTGCTACTCTCCTCAGTCAGCTGCCACTCTCTCCCAGTCAGCTGCTACTCTCTCCCAGTCAGCTGCTAGCTCTCTCCAAATCAGCTGCTACTCTCCCAGTCAGCTGCTACTCTCTCCTGGGTCAGCAGCTCCTCTCTCCCAGTCAGCTGCTACTCTCTCCCAGTCGGCTGCTACTCTCTCCCATTCAGCTGCTACTCTCTCCCAGTCGACTGCTACTCTCTCCCATTCAGCTGCTACTCTCTCCCAGTCAGCTGCTACTCTATCCCAGTCAGCTGCTAGCCTCTCCTGGATCAGCTGCTACTCTATCCCAGTCAGCTGCTAGCCTCTCCTGAATCAGCTGCTACTCTATCCCAGTCAGCTGCTAGCCTCTCCTGGATCAGCTGCTACTCTATACCAGTCAGCTGCTAGCCTCTCCTGGATCAGAATCTCTACTCTATCCCAGTCAGCTGCTAGCCTCTCCTGGGACAGCTGCTACTCTCTCTTGGGTCAGCTGCTACTCTCTCCTGGGTCAGCTGCTACTCTCTCTTGGGTCAGCTGATAGTCTCTCCTGGGACAGCTGCTACTCTCTCCTGGGTCAGCTGCTACTCTCTCCCTGTCAGCTGATTGTCTCTCCTGGGTCAGCTGCTACTCTCTCCCTGTCAGCTGATAGTCTCTCCTGGGACAGCTGCTACTCTCTCCCTGTCAGCTGATAGTCTCTCCTGGGACAGCTGCTACTCTCTCCTGGGGCAGCTGATAGTCTCTTCTGGGACAGCTGATAGTCTCTCCTGGGTCAGCTGCTACTCTCTCCCTGTCAGCTGATAGTCTCTCCTGGGTCAGCTGCTACTCTCTCCCTGTCTGCTGATTGTCTCTCCTGGGTCAGCTGCTACTCTCTCCTGAGGCAGCTGATAGTCTCTCCTGGGACAGCTGATAGTCTCTCCTGGGTCAGCTGCTACTCTCTCCCTGTCAGCTGATAGTCTATCCAGGGACAGCTTCTACTCTCTCTCTGTCAGCTGCTACTCTCTCCCTGTCAGCTGATAGTCTCTCCTGGGTCAGCTGATACTCTCTCCTGGGACAGCTGCTTGTCTCTCCTGGGACAGCTGATAGTCTCTCCTGGGACAGCTGCTACTCTCTCCTGGGACAGCTGCTAGTCTCTCCTGGGACAGCTGCTAGTCTCTCCCGGGACAGCTGCTAGTCTCTCCTGGGACAGCTGCTAGTCTCTCCTGGGAGAGCTGATAGTCTCTCCTGGGTCAGCTGCTACTCTCTCCCGGGACAGCTGCTACTCTCTCCCTGTCAGCTGATTGTCTCTCCTGGGTCAGCTGCTAATTCTCTCCCTGTCAGCTGATAGTCTCTCCTGGGACAGCTGCTTCTCTCTCCCTGTCAGCTGCTAGTCTCTCCTGGGTCAGCTGCTACTCTCTCCCGGGACAGCTGCTACTCTCTCCCTGTCAGCTGATTGTCTCTCCTGGGTCAGCTGCTACTCTCTCCCTGTCAGCTGTTAGTCTCTCCTGGGACAGCTGCTACTCTCTCCCTGTCAGCTGCTAGTCTCTCCTGGGTCAGCTGCTACTCTCTCCCGGGACAGCTGCTACTCTCTCCCTGTCAGCTGAATGTCTCTCCCGGGACAGCTGCTACTCTCTCCCTGTCAGCTGATTGTCCTTCCTGGATCAGGTACTACTCTATCCCAGTCAGCTGCTAGCCTGTCCTGGATCAGCTTCTACTCTATCCCAGTCAGCTGCTAGCCTCTCCTGGATCAGCTGCTACTCTATCCCAGTCAGCTGCTAGCCTCTCCCGGATCAGCTGCTACTCTATCCCAGTCAGCTGCTACTCTCAACCAGTCAGCTGCTATTTTCTACCAGTCAGCTGCTACTCTCAACCAGTCAGCTGCTACTCTCCTCAGTCAGATGCTACTCTCTCACAGTCAGCTGCTACTCTCTCCCAGTCAGCTGCTACTCTCTCCAAATCAGCTGCTACTCTCCCAGTCAGCTGCTACTCTCTCCTGGGTCCGCTGCTACTCTCTCCCAGTCAGCTGCTACTCTCTCCCAGTCAGCTGCTACTCTCTCCCATTCAGCTGCTACTCTCTCCCAGTCAGCTGCTACTCGCTCCCAGTCAGCTGCTACTCTATCCTGGGTCAGTTGCTACTCTCTCTTGGGTCAGCTGATAGTCTCTCCTGGGACAGCTGCTACTCTCTCCTGGGTCAGCTGCTACTCTCTCCCTGTCAGCTGTTAGTCTCTCCTGGGACAGCTGCTACTCTCTCCCTGTCAGCTGCTAGTCTCTCCTGGGTCAGCTGCTACTCTCTCCCGGGACAGCTGCTACTCTCTCCCTGTCAGCTGAATGTCTCTCCCGGGACAGCTGCTACTCTCTCCCTGTCAGCTGATTGTCCTTCCTGGATCAGCTACTACTCTATCCCAGTCAGCTGCTAGCCTCTCCCGGATCAGCTGCTACTTTATCCCAGTCAGCTGCTACTCTCAACCAGTCAGCTGCTATTTTCTACCAGTCAGCTGCTACTCTCAACCAGTCAGCTGCTACTCTCCTCAGTCAGATGCTACTCTCTCCCAGTCAGCTGCTACTCTCTCCCAGTCAGCTGCTACTCTCTCCAAATCAGCTGCTACTCTCCCAGTCAGCTGCTACTCTCTCCTGGGTCCGCTGCTACTCTCTCCCAGTCAGCTGCTACTCTCTCCCAGTCAGCTGCTACTCTCTCCCATTCAGCTGCTACTCTCTCCCAGTCAGCTGCTACTCGCTCCCAGTCAGCTGCTACTCTATCCTGGGTCAGTTGCTACTCTCTCTTGGGTCAGCTGATAGTCTCTCCTGGGACACCTGCTACTCTCTCCTGTCAGCTGATAGTCTCTCCTGGGTCAGTTGCTACTCTGTCTTGGGTCAGCTGATAGTCTCTCCTGGGTCAGCTGCTAGTCTCTCCTGGGACAGCTGATAGTCTCTCCTGGGACAGCTGCTACTCTCTCCAGGGACAGCTGCTACTCTCTCCTGGGACAGCTGCTACTCTCTCCTGGGTCAGCTGCTACTCTCTCCAGGGACAGCTGCTAGTCTCTCCTGGGACAGCTGCTAGTCTCTCCTGGGAGAGCTGATAGTCTCTCCCTGTCAGCTGTTAGTCTCTCCTGGGACAGCTGCTACTCTCTCCCTGTCAGCTGCTAGTCTCTCCTGGGACAGCTGATAGTCTCTCCTGGGTCAGCTGCTACTCTCTCCCTGTCAGCTGATAGTCTATCCAGGGACAGCTTCTACTCTCTCTCTGTCAGCTGCTACTCTCTCCCTGTCAGCTGATAGTCTCTCCTGGGTCAGCTGATACTCTCTCCTGGGACAGCTGCTTGTCTCTCCTGGGACAGCTGATAGTCTCTCCTGGGACAGCTGCTACTCTCTCCTGGGACAGCTGCTAGTCTCTCCTGGGACAGCTGCTAGTCTCTCCCGGGACAGCTGCTAGTCTCTCCTGGGTCAGCTGCTACTCTCTCCCGGGACAGCTGCTACTCTCTCCCTGTCAGCTGATTGTCTCTCCTGGGTCAGCTGCTAATTCTCTCCCTGTCAGCTGATAGTCTCTCCTGGGACAGCTGCTTCTCTCTCCCTGTCAGCTGCTAGTCTCTCCTGGGTCAGCTGCTACTCTCTCCCGGGACAGCTGCTACTCTCTCCCTGTCAGCTGATTGTCTCTCCTGGGTCAGCTGCTACTCTCTCCCTGTCAGCTGTTAGTCTCTCCTGGGACAGCTGCTACTCTCTCCCTGTCAGCTGCTAGTCTCTCCTGGGTCAGCTGCTACTCTCTCCCGGGACAGCTGCTACTCTCTCCCTGTCAGCTGAATGTCTCTCCCGGGACAGCTGCTACTCTCTCCCTGTCAGCTGATTGTCCTTCCTGGATCAGCTACTACTCTATCCCAGTCAGCTGCTAGCCTGTCCTGGATCAGCTTCTACTCTATCCCAGTCAGCTGCTAGCCTCTCCTGGATCAGCTGCTACTCTATCCCAGTCAGCTGCTAGCCTCTCCCGGATCAGCTGCTACTCTATCCCAGTCAGCTGCTACTCTCAACCAGTCAGCTGCTATTTTCTACCAGTCAGCTGCTACTCTCAACCAGTCAGCTGCTACTCTCCTCAGTCAGATGCTACTCTCTCCCAGTCAGCTGCTACTCTCTCCCAGTCAGCTGCTACTCTCTCCAAATCAGCTGCTACTCTCCCAGTCAGCTGCTACTCTCTCCTGGGTCCGCTGCTACTCTCTCCCAGTCAGCTGCTACTCTCTCCCAGTCAGCTGCTACTCTCTCCCATTCAGCTGCTACTCTCTCCCAGTCAACTGCTACTCGCTCCCAGTCAGCTGCTACTCTATCCTGGGTCAGTTGCTACTCTCTCTTGGGTCAGCTGATAGTCTCTCCTGGGACAGCTGCTACTCTCTCCTGGGTCAGCTGCTACTCTCTCCCCTGTCAGCTGTTAGTCTCTCCTGGGACAGCTGCTACTCTCTCCCTGTCAGCTGCTAGTCTCTCCTGGGTCAGCTGCTACTCTCTCCCGGGACAGCTGCTACTCTCTCCCTGTCAGCTGAATGTCTCTCCCGGGACAGCTGCTACTCTCTCCCTGTCAGCTGATTGTCCTTCCTGGATCAGCTACTACTCTATCCCAGTCAGCTGCTAGCCTCTCCCGGATCAGCTGCTACTTTATCCCAGTCAGCTGCTACTCTCAACCAGTCAGCTGCTATTTTCTACCAGTCAGCTGCTACTCTCAACCAGTCAGCTGCTACTCTCCTCAGTCAGATGCTACTCTCTCCCAGTCAGCTGCTACTCTCTCCCAGTCAGCTGCTACTCTCTCCAAATCAGCTGCTACTCTCCCAGTCAGCTGCTACTCTCTCCTGGGTCCGCTGCTACTCTCTCCCAGTCAGCTGCTACTCTCTCCCAGTCAGCTGCTACTCTCTCCCATTCAGCTGCTACTCTCTCCCAGTCAGCTGCTACTCGCTCCCAGTCAGCTGCTACTCTATCCTGGGTCAGTTGCTACTCTCTCTTGGGTCAGCTGATAGTCTCTCCTGGGACACCTGCTACTCTCTCCTGTCAGCTGATAGTCTCTCCTGGGTCAGTTGCTACTCTGTCTTGGGTCAGCTGATAGTCTCTCCTGGGTCAGCTGCTAGTCTCTCCTGGGACAGCTGATAGTCTCTCCTGGGACAGCTGCTACTCTCTCCAGGGACAGCTGCTACTCTCTCCTGGGACAGCTGCTACTCTCTCCTGGGTCAGCTGCTACTCTCTCCAGGGACAGCTGCTAGTCTCTCCTGGGACAGCTGCTAGTCTCTCCTGGGAGAGCTGATAGTCTCTCCTGTCAGCTGTTAGTCTCTCCTGGGACAGCTGCTACTCTCTCCTGTCAGCTGCTAGTCTCTCCTGGGACAGCTGATAGTCTCTCCTGGGTCAGCTGCTACTCTCTCCTGTCAGCTGATAGTCTATCCAGGGACAGCTTCTACTCTCTCTCTGTCAGCTGCTACTCTCTCCCTGTCAGCTGATAGTCTCTCCTGGGTCAGCTGATACTCTCTCCTGGGACAGCTGCTTGTCTCTCCTGGGACAGCTGATAGTCTCTCCTGGGACAGCTGCTACTCTCTCCTGGGACAGCTGCTAGTCTCTCCTGGGACAGCTGCTAGTCTCTCCCGGGACAGCTGCTAGTCTCTCCTGGGACAGCTGCTAGTCTCTCCTGGGAGAGCTGATAGTCTCTCCTGGGTCAGCTGCTACTCTCTCCCGGGACAGCTGCTACTCTCTCCCTGTCAGCTGATTGTCTCTCCTGGGTCAGCTGCTAATTCTCTCCCTGTCAGCTGATAGTCTCTCCTGGGACAGCTGCTTCTCTCTCCCTGTCAGCTGCTAGTCTCTCCTGGGTCAGCTGCTACTCTCTCCCGGGACAGCTGCTACTCTCTCCCTGTCAGCTGATTGTCTCTCCTGGGTCAGCTGCTACTCTCTCCTGTCAGCTGTTAGTCTCTCCTGGGACAGCTGCTACTCTCTCCCTGTCAGCTGCTAGTCTCTCCTGGGTCAGCTGCTACTCTCTCCCGGGACAGCTGCTACTCTCTCCCTGTCAGCTGAATGTCTCTCCCGGGACAGCTGCTACTCTCTCCCTGTCAGCTGATTGTCCTTCCTGGATCAGCTACTACTCTATCCCAGTCAGCTGCTAGCCTGTCCTGGATCAGCTTCTACTCTATCCCAGTCAGCTGCTAGCCTCTCCTGGATCAGCTGCTACTCTATCCCAGTCAGCTGCTAGCCTCTCCGGATCAGCTGCTACTCTATCCCAGTCAGCTGCTACTCTCAACCAGTCAGCTGCTATTTTCTACCAGTCAGCTGCTACTCTCAACCAGTCAGCTGCTACTCTCCTCAGTCAGATGCTACTCTCTCCCAGTCAGCTGCTACTCTCTCCCAGTCAGCTGCTACTCTCTCCAAATCAGCTGCTACTCTCCCAGTCAGCTGCTGACTCTCTCCTGGGTCCGCTGCTACTCTCTCCCAGTCAGCTGCTACTCTCTCCCAGTCAGCTGCTACTCTCTCCCATTCAGCTGCTACTCTCTCCCAGTCAGCTGCTACTGGATGAAGGTCCCAGTCAGCTGCTACTCTATCCTGGGTCAGTTGCTACTCTCTCTTGGGTCAGCTGATAGTCTCTCCTGGGACAGCTGCTAAGGTCTCTCCTGGGTCAGCTGCTACTCTCTCCCTGTCAGCTGTTAGTCTCTCCTGGGACAGCTGCTACTCTCTCCCTGTCAGCTGCTAGTCTCTCCTGGGTCAGCTGCTACTCTCTCCCGGGACAGCTGCTACTCTCCCTGTCAGCTGAATGTCTCTCCCGGGACAGCTGCTACTCTCTCCCTGTCAGCTGATTGTCCTTCCTGGATCAGCTACTACTCTATCCCAGTCAGCTGCTAGCCTCTCCCGGATCAGCTGCTACTTTATCCCAGTCAGCTGCTACTCTCAACCAGTCAGCTGCTATTTTCTACCAGTCAGCTGCTACTCTCAACCAGTCAGCTGCTACTCTCCTCAGTCAGATGCTACTCTCTCCCAGTCAGCTGCTACTCTCTCCCAGTCAGCTGCTACTCTCTCCAAATCAGCTGCTACTCTCCCAGTCAGCTGCTACTCTCTCCTGGGTCCGCTGCTACTCTCTCCCAGTCAGCTGCTACTCTCTCCCAGTCAGCTGCTACTCTCTCCCATTCAGCTGCTACTCTCTCCCAGTCAGCTGCTACTCAAGCTCCCAGTCAGCTGCTACTCTATCCTGGGTCAGTTGCTACTCTCTCTTGGGTCAGCTGATAGTCTCTCCTGGGACACCTGCTACTCTCTCCCTGTCAGCTGATAGTCTCTCCTGGGTCAGTTGCTACTCTGTCTTGGGTCAGCTGATAGTCTCTCCTGGGTCAGCTGCTAGTCTCTCCTGGGACAGCTGATAGTCTCTCCTGGGACAGCTGCTACTCTCTCCAGGGACAGCTGCTACTCTCTCCTGGGACAGCTGCTACTCTCTCCTGGGTCAGCTGCTACTCTCTCCAGGGACAGCTGCTAGTCTCTCCTGGGACAGCTGCTAGTCTCTCCTGGGAGAGCTGATAGTCTCTCCCTGTCAGCTGATTGTCTCTCCTGGGTCAGCTGCTACTCTCTCCCTGTCAGCTGATTGTCTCTCCTTGGACAGCTGCTACTCTCTCCCTGTCAGCTGATTGTCTCTCCTGGGTCAGCTGCTACTCTCTCCCGGGACAGCTGCTACTCTCTCCCTGTCAGCTGCTAGTCTCTCCTGGGTCAGCTGCTAGTCTCTCCTGGATCACCTGATACTCTCTCCTGGGTCAGCTGCTAGTCTCTCCTGGGTCAGCTGCTAGTCTCTCCTGGGTCAGCTGATACTCTCTCCTGGGTCAGCTGCTAGTCTCTCCTGGGTCAGCTGATAGTCTCTCCTGGGTCAGCTGATAGTCTCTCCTGGGTCAGCTGCTAGTCTCTCCTGGGTCAGCTGCTACTCTCTCCTGGGTCAGCTGCTAATCTCTCCTGGGTCAGCTGCTACTCTCTCCCTGTCAGCTGATAGTCTCTCCTGGGACAGCTGCTCCTCTCTCCCTGTCAGCTGATAGTCTCTCCTGGGTCAGCTGCTACTCTCTCCTGGGTCAGCTGCTAATCTCTCCTGGGTCAGCTGCTCCTCTCTCCCTGTCAGCTGATAGTCTCTCCTGGGACAGCTGCTACTCTCTCCTGGGTCAGCTGATACTCTCTCCTGGGTCAGCTGCTAGTCTCTCCTGGGTCAGCTGCTACTCTCTCATGTTGAAAGGAAATCAAATTACCAGGGAATGAAAACATCTCATGCAGAATGAGCTATTCTTCTCCCAAAGCAACAATGTAATTATAATTGATCTAATGTGGAACAACAAATCACTCAGGCTCAGTTTCCACAGGCACCCAGCTCTCTATATAGTGCACCACTTTAGACGCACGCATGTGTGTGTGTGTGTGTGTATATCAATAGCTCTTATTTAGGTTCTAATCCAGATTGATATGTAATGTCATTTCAATCATTTCAGTCCATTCACATTTTCCATCTTTGTTTCCCTGACAACCCAGCCAAACAAGGAACGGTCTCCCAGACAACAGGCCTGAGAGAACAAACAAGTAGGAGGAGAGGGATGGAGTGGGAGGTGAAGAGAGAGAGAGAGAGAGAGAGAGAGAGAGGTGTAGAGATGGAAGGGTGGAGAGAGATTTGGATTAAGAGAGAGAGAGAGATAGAAAGAAAGAAAATTGGATAGAGGACAGAGACAGAGAGAGAAAAGTGTAGAGATGGAAGGGTGGAGAGAGAGATAGAGAGAAAAGTGGAGAGATGGAAGGGTGGAGAGAGAGATAGAGATTAAGAGAGAGAAAAGTGTAGAGATGGAAGGGTGGAGAGAGAGAAAAGTGGAGAGCCTGAGAGGTAAAGCTATGAAGGGGTGAAGAGGGGCAAGAGAGAGAGAAAGACAAGTGGATGAAGGTATAGATAGATAGAGAGAGAGAAAGACAAGTGGATGAAGGTATAGATAGATAGAGAGAGAGAGAAAGACAAGTGGATGAAGGTATAGATAGATAGAGAGAAAGACAAGTGGATGAAGGTATAGATAGAGAGAGAGAGAAAGACAAGTGGATGAAGGTATAGATAGATAGAGAGAGAGAAAGACAAGTGGATGAAGGTATAGATAGATAGAGAGAGAGAAAGACAAGTGGATGAAGGTATAGATAGATAGAGAGAGAGAAAGACAAGTGGATGAAGGTATAGATAGATAGAGAGAGAGAAAGACAAGTGGATGAAGGTATAGATAGATAGAGAGAGAAAGACAAGTGGATGAAGGTATAGATAGATAGAGAGAGAGAAAGACAAGTGGATGAAGGTATAGATAGATAGAGAGAGAAAGACAAGTGGATGAAGGTATAGATAGATAGAGAGAGAAAGACAAGTGGATGAAGGTATAGATAGATAGAGAGAGAAAGACAAGTGGATGAAGGTATAGATAGATAGAGAGAGAGAGAAAGACAAGTGGATGAAGGTATAGATAGATAGAGAGAGAGAAAGACAAGTGGATGAAGGTATAGATAGATAGAGAGAGAGAGAAAGACAAGTGGATGAAGGTATAGATAGATAGAGAAAGACAAGTGGATGAAGGTATAGATAGATAGAGAGAGAAATAAAAGTGGATGAAGGTATAGATAGATAGAGAGAGAGAAAGAAAAGTGGATGAAGGTATAGATAGATAGAGAGAGAAATAAAAGTGGATGAAGATATAGATAGATAGAGAGAGAGAAAGAAAAGTGGATGAAGGTATAGATAGATAGAGAGAGAAAGACAAGTGGATGAAGGTATAGATAGATAGAGAGAGAGAAAGAAAAGTGGATGAAGGTATAGATAGATAGAGAGAGAAATAAAAGTGGATGAAGGTATAGATAGATAGAGAGAGAGAAAGAAAAGTGGATGAAGGTATAGATAGATAGAGAGAGAGAAAGAAAAGTGGATGAAGGTATAGATAGATAGAGAGAGAGAAGAAAAGTGGATGAAGGTATAGATAGATAGAGAGAGAAAATAAAAGTGGATGAAGGTATAGATAGATAGAGAGAGAAAAAGAAAAGTGGATGAAGGTATAGATAGATAGAGAGAGAAAATAAAAGTGGATGAAGGTATAGATAGATAGAGAGAGAAAAGAAAAGTGGATGAAGGTATAGATAGATAGAGAGAGAAAGAAAAGTGGATGAAGGTATAGATAGATAGAGAGAGAGAAAGAAAAGTGGATGAAGGTATAGATAGATAGAGAGAGAAAGAAAAGTGGATGAAGGTATAGATAGATAGAGAGAGAAATAAAAGTGGATGAAGGTATAGATAGATAGAGAGAGAGAAAGAAAAGTGGATGAAGGTATATATAGATAGAGAGAGAGAAAGAAAAGTGGATGAAGGTATAGATAGATAGAGAGAGAGAAAGAAAAGTGGATGAAGGTATAGATAGATAGAGAGAGAAAAGTGGATGAAGGTATAGATAGATAGAGAGAGAGAAAGAAAAGTGGATGAAGGTATAGATAGATAGAGAGAGAGAAAGAAAAGTGGATGAAGGTATAGATAGATAGAGAGAGAGAAAGAAAAGTGGATGAAGGTATAGATAGATAGAGAGAGAAAGACAAGTGGATGAATGTATAGATGGAGAGAGAAAGACAAGTGGATGAAGGTATAGATAGATAGAGAGAGAAAGACAAGTGGATGAAGGTATATATAGATAGAGAGAGAGAGAAAGACAAGTGGATGAAGGTATAGATAGATAGAGAGAGAGAAAAGACAAGTGGATGAAGGTATAGATAGATAGAGAGAGAGAAAGACAAGTGGATGAAGGTATAGATAGATAGAGAGAGAGAAAAGAAAAGTGGATGAAGGTATAGATAGATAGAGAGAGAGAGAAAGAAAAGTGGATGAAGGTATAGATAGATAGAGAGAGAAATAAAAGTGGATGAAGGTATAGATAGATAGAGAGAGAGAAAAGAAAAGTGGATGAAGGTATAGATAGATAGAGAGAAAATAAAAGTGGATGAAGGTATAGATAGATAGAGAGAGAAAAGAAAAGTGGATGAAGGTATAGATAGATAGAGAGAGAAAGACAAGTGGATGAAGGTATAGATAGATAGAGAGAGAAAAGAAAAGTGGATGAAGGTATAGATAGATAGAGAGAGAAATAAAAGTGGATGAAGGTATAGATAGATAGAGAGAGAAAAAGAAAAGTGGATGAAGGTATAGATAGATAGAGAGAGAAATAAAAGTGGATGAAGGTATGAATAGATAGATAGAGAGAGAAAGAAAAGTGGATGAAGGTATAGATAGATAGAGAGAGAAATAAAAGTGGATGAAGGTATAGATAGATAGAGAGAGAGAAAGAAAAAGTGGATGAAGGTATAGTAGATAGAGAGAGAAAGAAAAGTGGATGAAGGTATAGATAGATAGATAGAGAGAGAGAAAGAAAAGTGGATGAAGGTATAGATAGATAGAGAGAGAGAGAAAGAAAAGTGGATGAAGGTATAGATAGATAGAGAGAGAAAAGTGGATGAAGGTATAGATAGAGAGAGAGAGAGAAAGAAAAGTGGATGAAGGTATAGATAGATAGAGAGAGAGAAAGAAAAGTGGATGAAGGTATAGATAGATAGAGAGAGAAAGACAAGTGGATGAAGGTATAGATGGAGAGAGAAAGACAAGTGGATGAAGGTATAGATAGATAGAGAGAGAAAGACAAGTGGATGAAGGTATAGATAGATAGAGAGAGAGAAAGACAAGTGGATGAAGGTATAGATAGATAGAGAGAGAGAAAGACAAGTGGATGAAGGTATAGATAGAAAAGTGGATGAAGGTATAGATAGATAGAGAAAGACAAGTGGATGAAGGTATAGATAGATAGAGAGAGAAATAAAAGTGGATGAAGGTATAGATAGATAGAGAGAGAGAAAGACAAGTGGATGAAGGTATAGATAGATAGAGAGAGAGAAAGACAAGTGGATGAAGGTATAGATAGATAGAGAGAGAAAAGAAAAGTGGATGAAGGTATAGATAGATAGAGAGAAAAGACAAGTGGATGAAGGTATAGATAGATAGAGAGAGAGAAAGAAAAAAGTATGAAGGTATAGATAGATAGAGAGAGAAAGAAAAGTGGATGAAGGTATAGATAGATAGAGAGAGAAAGACAAGTGGATGAAGGTATAGATAGATAGAGAGAGAGAAAGACAAGTGGATGAAGGTATAGATAGATAGAGAGAGAGAAAGACAAGTGGATGAAGGTATAGATAGATAGAGAGAGAGAAAGACAAGTGGATGAAGGTATAGATAGATAGAGAGAGAGAAAGACAAGTGGATGAAGGTATAGATAGATAGAGAGAGAAATAAAAGTGGATGAAGGTATAGATAGATAGAGAGAGAGAAAGAAAAGTGGATGAAGGTATAGATAGATAGAGAGAGAAATAAAAGTGGATGAAGGTATAGATAGATAGAGAGAGAGAAAGAAAAGTGGATGAAGGTATAGATAGATAGAGAGAGAAAGACAAGTGGATGAAGGTATAGATAGATAGAGAGAGAGAAAGAAAAGTGGATGAAGGTATAGATAGATAGAGAGAGAAATAAAAGTGGATGAAGGTATAGATAGATAGAGAGAGAGAAAAGAAAAGTGGATGAAGGTATAGATAGATAGAGAGAGAGAAAGAAAAGTGGATGAAGGTATAGATAGATAGAGAGAGAGAAAGACAAGTGGATGAAGGTATAGATAGATAGAGAGAGAAATAAAAGTGGATGAAGGTATAGATAGATAGAGAGAAGAAAGAAAAGTGGATGAAGGTATAGATAGATAGAGAGAGAGAAATAAAAGTGGATGAAGGTATAGATAGATAGAGAGAGAGAAAGAAAAGTGGATGAAGGTATAGATAGATAGAGAGAGAAATAAAAGTGGATGAAGGTATAGATAGATAGAGAGAGAGAAAGAAAAGTGGATGAAGGTATAGATAGATAGAGAGAGAGAAATAAAAGTGGATGAAGGTATAGATAGATAGAGAGAGAAAAAAAAGTGGATGAAGGTATAGATAGATAGAGAGAGAAAAAAAGTGGAATAGAAAAGTGGATGAAGGTATAGATAGATAGAGAGAGAGAAAAAAAAAGTGGATGAAGGTATAGATAGATAGAGAGAGAGAAAGAAAAGTGGATGAAGGTATAGATAGATAGAGAGAGAGAGAAAGAAAAGTGGATGAAGGTATAGATAGATAGAGAGAGAAAAGTGGATGAAGGTATAGATAGAGAGAGAGAGAGAAAGAAAAGTGGATGAAGGTATAGATAGATAGAGAGAGAAAAAAAGTGGATGAAGGTATAGATAGATAGAGAGAGAAAGACAAGTGGATGAATGTATAGATGGAGAGAGAAAGACAAGTGGATGAAGGTATAGATAGATAGAGAGAGAAAGACAAGTGGATGAAGGTATATATAGATAGAGAGAGAGAGAAAGACAAGTGGATGAAGGTATAGATAGATAGAGAGAGAGAAATAAAAGTGGATGAAGGTATAGATAGATAGAGAGAAGAAAAGAAAAGTGGATGAAGGTATAGATAGATAGAGAGAGAAAGAAAAGTGGATGAAGGTATAGATAGATAGAGAGAGAAAAAAAGTGGATGAAGGTATAGATAGATAGAAGGTGGATGAAGGTATAGATAGATAGAGAGAGAAAAAGAAAAGTGGATGAAGGTATAGATAGATAGAGAGAGAGAAAAAAAGTGGATGAAGGTATAGATAGATAGAGAGAAAAAAAAGTGGATGAAGGTATAGATAGATAGAGAGAGAAAAGAAAAGTGGATGAAGATAGTAGAGAGAGAAAGAAAAAAGATAAGATAGATAGATAGAGAGAAAAAAAAGTGGATGAAGGTATAGATAGATAGAGAGAGAAAAGAAAAGTGGATGAAGGTATAGATAGATAGAGAATAGAGACAAGTGGATGAAGGTGTATAGATGAGAGAGAGAAAGACAAGTGGATGAAGGTATAGATAGATAGAGAGAGAGAAAAAGAAAAGTGGATGAAGGTATAGATAGATAGAGAGAGAAAAGAAAAGTGGATGAAGGTATAGATAGATAGAGAGAGAAAAGAAAAGTGGATGAAGGTATAGATAGATAGAGAGAGAGAAAGAAAGTGGATGAAGGTATAGATAGATAGAGAGAGAAAAGACAAGTGGATGAAGGTATAGATAGATAGAGAGAGAAATAAAAGTGGATGAAGGTATAGATAGATAGAGAGAGAAAGAAAAGTGGATGAAGGTATAGATAGATAGAGAGAGAAATAAAAGTGGATGAAGGTATAGATAGATAGAGAGAGAAATGAAAAAGTGGATGAAGGTATAGATAGATAGAGAGAGAAAGACAAGTGGATGAAGGTATAGATAGATAGGATGGATGAAGGTATAGATAGATAGAGAGAGAAATAAAAGTGGATGAAGGTATAGATAGATAGAGAGAGAGAGAAAGAAAAGTGGATGAAGGTATAGATAGATAGAGAGAGAGAAATAAAGTGGATGAAGGTATAGATAGATAGAGAGAGAGAAAAAAAGTGGATGAAGGTATAGATAGATAGAGATAGATAGATAGAGAAAAAAGTGGATGAAGGTATAGATAGATAGAGAGAGAGAAAAGAAAAGTGGATGAAGGTATAGATAGATAGAGAGAAAAGATGAAATAGATAGATAGTGGATGAAGGTATAGATAGATAGAGAGAGAGAGAAAGAAAAGTGGATGAAGGTATAGATAGATAGATGGATGATAGAGAGAGAGAGAAAGAAAAGTGGATGAAGGTATAGATAGATAGAGAGAGAGAAAGAAAAGTGGATGAAGGTATAGATAGATAGAGAGAGAGAGAAAGAAAAGTGGATGAAGGTATAGATAGATAGAGAGAGAGAAAGAAAAGTGGATGAAGGTATAGATAGATAGAGAGAGAAAGACAAGTGGATGAAGGTATAGATGGAGAGAGAAAGACAAGTGGATGAAGGTATAGATAGATAGAGAGAGAGAGAAAGACAAGTGGATGAAGGTATAGATAGATAGAGAGAGAGAAAGATAAGTGGATGAAGGTATAGATAGATAGAGAGAGAGAAAGACAAGTGGATGAAGGTATAGATAGATAGAGAGAGAGAGAAAGACAAGTGGATGAAGGTATAGATAGATAGAGAAAGACAAGTGGATGAAGGTATAGATAGATAGAGAGAGAAATAAAAGTGGATGAAGGTATAGATAGATAGAGAGAGAAAAGTGGATGAAATAGAAAAGTGGATGAAGGTATAGATAAGGTATAGATAGAGAGAGAAATAAAAGTGGATGAAGGTATAGATAGATAGAGAGGATGAAAAGTGGATAGATAGATAGATAGAGAGAAAAAGAAAAGTGGATGAAGGTATAGATAGATAGAGAGAGAGAAAGAAAAGTGGATGAAGGTATAGATAGATAGAGAGAAAAAAGAAAAGTGGATGAAGGTATAGATAGATAGAGAGAGAAAAAAGATGAAGAGAGAAAGAAAAGTGGATGAAGGTATAGATAGATAGATAGAGAGATAGATAAGTGGAAAAGTGGATGAAGGTATAGATAGATAGAGAGAGAAAAGAAAAGTGGATGAAGGTATAGATAGATAGATAGAGAGAGAGAAAGAAAAGTGGATGAAGGTATAGATAGATAGAGAGAGAGAAAGAAAAGTGGATGAAGGTATAGATAGATAGAGAGAGAAATAAAAGTGGATGAAGGTATAGATAGATAGAGAGAGAGAGAAAGAAAAGTGGATGAAGGTATAGATAGATAGAGAGAGAAATAAAAGTGGATGAAGGTATAGATAGATAGAGAGAGAGAAAGAAAAGTGGATGAAGGTATAGATAGATAGAGAGAGAAAAAGAAAAGTGGATGAAGGTATAGATAGATAGAGAGAGAAAAGTGGATGAAGGTATAGATAGAGAGAGAGAGAAAAAAAAGTGGATGAAGGTATAGATAGATAGAGAGAGAAAAAGAAAAGTGGATGAAGGTATAGATAGATAGAGAGAGAAAGAAAAGTGGATGAAGGTATAGATAGATGGATGAAGAGATAGAAAGAAAAAAAGTGGATGAAGGTATAGATAGATAGAGAGAGAGAAAAAAAGTGGATGAAGGTATAGATAGATAGAGAGAGAAAAGAAAAGTGGATGAAGGTATAGATAGATAGAGAGAGAGAAAGTGGATGAAGGTATAGATAGATAGAGAGAAAAGAAAAGTGGATGAAGGTATAGATAGATAGAGAGAGAGAAAGAAAAGTGGATGAAGGTATAGATAGATAGATAGAGAGAAGAAAAGTGGATGAAGGTATAGATAGATAGAGAGAGAGAAGAAAAGTGGATGAAGGTATAGATAGATAGAGAGAGAGAAAGAAAAGTGGATGAAGGTATAGATAGATAGAGAGAGAAAAAAAAGTGGATGAAGGTATAGATAGATAGAGAGAAGAAAAGTGGATGAAGGTATAGATAGATAGAGAGAGAAAAAAAGTGGATGAAGGTATAGATAGATAGAGAATAAAAAAGTGGATGAAGGTATAGATAGATAGAGAGAGAAAGAAAAGTGGATGAAGGTATAGATAGATAGAGAGAGAGAAAGAAAAGTGGATGAAGGTATAGATAGATAGAGAGAGAGAGAGAAAAAAAGTGGATGAAGGTATAGATAGATAGAGAGAGAAATAAAAGTGGATGAAGGTATAGATAGATAGAGAGAGAGAAAGAAAAGTGGATGAAGGTATAGATAGATAGAGAGAGAAAGAAAAGTGGATGAAGGTATAGATAGATAGAGAGAAAAAAAAGTGGATGAAGGTATAGATAGATAGATAGAAAGAAAAGTGGATGAAGGTATAGATAGATAGAGAGAGAAAAGTGGATGAAGGTATAGATAGATAGAGAGAGAAAGAAAAGTGGATGAAGGTATAGATAGATAGAGAGAGAGAAAGAAAAGTGGATGAAGGTATAGATAGATAGAGAGAGAGAAAGAAAAGTGGATGAAGGTATAGATAGATAGAGAGAGAAAGAAAAGTGGATGAAGGTATAGATAGATAGAGAGAGAAAAGTGGATGAAGGTATAGATAGATAGAGATATTCACTTTGTATGTTGTCTACCTCACTTGCTTTGGCAATGTTAACACATGTTCCCATAAAAGTGGATGAAGGTATGATAGATAGATTTAATTGAATAGATAGAGAGAGAGAAATAAAAGTGGATGAGAGAGTAGTGGATGAAGGTAGATAGAGAGAGAGAAAGAAAAGTGGATGAAGGTATAGATAGATAGAGAGAGAAAGAAAAGTGGATGAAGGTATAGATAGATAGAGAAAGAAAAGTGGATGAAGGTATAGATAGATAGAGAGAGAGAAAGAAAAGTGGATGAAGGTATAGATAGAGAGAGAGAAAGAAAAGTGGATGAAGAAAAGTGGATGAAGGTATAGATAGATAGATAGAGAGAAAAAAAGTGGATGAAGGTATAGATAGATAGAGAGAAAGAAAAGTGGATGAAGGTATAGATAGATAGAGAGAGAGAAAGAAAAGTGGATGAAGGTATAGATAGATAGAGAGAGAAAGAAAAGTGGATGAAGGTATAGATAGATAGAGAGAGAAAGAAAAGTGGATGAAGGTATAGATAGATAGAGAAAGAAAAGTGGATGAAGGTATAGATAGATAGAGAGAAAGAAAAGTGGATGAAGGTATAGATAGATAGAGAGAGAGAAATAGAAAAGTGGATGAAGGTAAGGTAGATAGATAGAGAGAGAGAAATAAAAGTGGATGAAGGTATAGATAGATAGAGAGAGAAAAGAAAAGTGGATGAAGGTATAGATAGATAGAGAGAGAAAGAAAAGTGGATGAAGGTATAGATAGATAGAGAGAGAAAAAAAGTGGATGAAGGTATAGATAGATAGAGAGAGAAATAAAAGTGGATGAAGGTATAGATAGATAGAGAGAGAGAAAAAAAAGTGGATGAAGGTATAGATAGATAGAGAGAAATAAAAGTGGATGAAGGTATAGATAGATAGAGAGAAAAAGAAAAGTGGATGAAGGTATAGATAGATAGAGAGAGAAAAAAGTGGATGAAGGTATAGATAGATAGAGAGAGAAAAGAAAAAGTGGATGAAGGTATAGATAGATAGAGAGAGAAAAAGAAAAGTGGATGAAGGTATAGATAGATAGAGAGAGAGAAAGAAAAAAAGTGGATGAAGGTATAGATAGATAGAGAGAGAGAAAAGTGGATGAAGGTATAGATAGATAGAGAGAGAAAAAGAAAAGAAAAGTGGATGAAGGTATAGATAGATAGAGAGAAATAAAAGTGGATGAAGGTATAGATAGAGAGAGAAAAGAAAGTGGATGAGGTATAGATAGATAGAGAGAAAAAAAAGTGGATGAAGGTATAGATAGATAGAGAGAGAAAGAAAAGTGGATGAAGGTATAGATAGATAGAGAGAAATAAAAGTGGATGAAGGTATAGATAGATAGAGAGAGAGAAATAAAAGTGGATGAAGGTATAGATAGATAGAGAGAGAAAAGAAAAGTGGATGAAGGTATAGATAGATAGAGAGAAAAAAAAAGTGGATGAAGGTATAGATAGATAGAGAGAGAAAAAAAGTGGATGAAGGTATAGATAGATAGAGAGAGAAATAAAAGTGGATGAAGGTATAGATAGATAGAGAGAGAGAAAGAAAAGTGGATGAAGGTATAGATAGATAGAGAGAGAATAAAAGTGGATGAAGGTATAGATAGATAGATAGAGAGAGAAATAAAAGTGGATGAAGGTATAGATAGATAGAGAGAAAGAGAAAAGTGGATGAAGGTATAGATAGATAGAGAGAGAGAAAAGAAAAGTGGATGAAGGTATAGATAGATAGAGAGAGAAATAAAAGTGGATGAAGGTATAGATAGATAGAGAGAGAGAAAGAAAAAAGTGGATGAAGGTATAGATAGATAGAGAGAGAGAGAAAGAAAAGTGGATGAAGGTATAGATAGATAGAGAGAAAAGAAAAAGTGGATGAAGGTATAGATAGATAGAGAGAGAAAGAAAAGTGGATGAAGGTATAGATAGATAGAGAGAGAAAAGAAAAGTGGATGAAGGTATAGATAGATAGAGAGAGAAAAGAAAAGTGGATGAAGGTAGAGAGAAAAAGAAAAAGTGGATGAAGGTATAGATAGATAGATAGAGAGAGAGAAAGAAAAGTGGATGAAGGTATAGATAGATAGAGAGAGAAAGAAAAGTGGATGAAGGTATAGATAGATAGAGAAAGAAAAGTGGATGAAGGTATAGATAGATAGAGAGAGAGAAAGAAAAGTGGATGAAGGTATAGATAGATAGAGAGAGAAAAAGAAAAGTGGATGAAGGTATAGATAGATAGAGAGAGAAAGAAAAGTGGATGAAGGTATAGATAGATAGAGAGAAAAAGAAAAGTGGATGAAGGTATAGATAGAGAGAGAAAGAAAAGTGGATGAAGGTATAGATAGATAGAGAGAGAAAGAAAAGTGGATGAAGGTATAGATAGATAGAGAGAGAAAGGAAAAAAGCAAAGCACAACAAATCACAGTACAAGCAGCTGACACTAATTCAGGAGTCCATAAACACAAACAACTTCTGGAAAAATTGGAAAAAACAAAAAAAATCTAAACAAGAGGAATTAGCGATACAGAATGGTGACACTCTACAACACCGTTCAAACTGACACAAACGCAGAACAA
Source organism: Oncorhynchus nerka (assembly GCF_034236695.1). Classification (NCBI taxonomy): domain Eukaryota; kingdom Metazoa; phylum Chordata; class Actinopteri; order Salmoniformes; family Salmonidae; genus Oncorhynchus; species Oncorhynchus nerka. The sequence goes on from NC_088400.1 coordinate 3,104,381, forward strand.
CGCCAAATTCATGAGAAGTTGAATGGATTAGAAAGAGCTATAAAGGACAATCAAAATCCACTGGACTCCCCCATTACTGACCAGGAGCTCTGAAACTTCAGGCTCTCAAATTTAAAAAGGCATTCGGACCTGATAGCATCGTAAATGAGATGCTCAAACTCACTTGTGCAAAATGTCAATTGGCTATATTAAAACTGTTTAATTTGATCCTGAGTGTACGTTATTTCCTGACATCTGGAATCAGGACTCATAACCCCAATCTTTAGAACGGAGACAAATTTGACCCTAACAATTACAGAGGCATTTGTGTGAACAGTAACCTGGGGAAGGTTTTCTGTAGGATTATAAATGTAAGAGTTCTAAACTTCCTTCATATTTACACCCTGATAGATAAACATGTCCACCAAAATATCGCTTGCTATCGACTTCAAAAAAACATTTGATTCTATTTGGCATACAGGACTGTTCTACAAAGTTATTGAAAGTGGTGTAGGGGTTAAAACATATGACATAATTAAATCAATGTATACTGGCAATACATGCAGCATTAAAAGGGCAAAGAAAATAACAGATTCTTTAACCAGGGGCGGGGCCTTCGCCAGGGCGGGGAGCGTTCACCAGGGGCGGGGCCTTACGCCAGGGTTGCAATCTGAGCCCTGCACTCTTCAATATTTACATCAGCGATTGGCCACTATTCTAGAAAAATCCTCAGCCCCTGGTGTTAGTCTCCACAGTTCAGAAGTTAAATGCAAAAGTTAAAATCTTCGCAGATGACCTATGCCTGCTGTCACCCACAACACATGGCCGACAGCAGAGCCTGGACCTGCTAGAGCAGTACTGTCAGACCTGGGCCCTGGCAGTAAACCCCCACAACACATGGCCGACAGCAGAGCCTGGACCTGCTAGAGCAGTACTGTCAGACCTGGGCCCTGGCAGTAAACCCCCACAACACATGGCCTACAGCAGAGCCTGGACCTGCTAGAGCAGTACTGTCAGACCGGGGCCCTGGCAGTAAAACCCCCAAAAACTAAAATAATGATTTTCAGAGAAGATCAGTTCTCAGGGAATTAGACCAAAGTTCTCAATTGGTACAAAATATAAATTACTGCACACTACAATTACTTAGGTTTAATAATAGCTCAACTGGGCACCTTAATGAGGCAGTGAATGAGCTGAGAGAGAAAGCACACATGGCATTCTACGCCATTAAAAAGCTCATTCAAATTGAAATTCCTATTAAAAGCACAAACACAAAGCAAAATGCAATGCTACCTGGCTCTAAATCAACAGTACACCATGGCTAACTATTTGACCATGGTTACTGATCAAAACAGAAAGACCTTCAAAGACCTCTCTGATGAGGATAGGCTACCGTCCTGTTGGGGAGGACGCAGAGAGCTGTGGGTTGGCAGCGCACTGCATTGCTGCCTGCCATAAGATGAGGACAGTGTCTGACAGACCAATCAACCTGCACATGTCCTCTACTGTATGCTTATTATTATTTGGACATGGTTATTTGTTGTTACTGTTGTCCCGTTGACAGACAGACAGAGAGGGAGAGAGCGACAGACAGACAGAGAGAGACAGACAGACAGAGAGAGAGACAGAGAGTGAGAGAGAGAGAGAGAGAGAGAGAGAGAGAGAGACAGAAGAGAGAGGAGACCACGACAGACAGACAGACAGACAGACAGAGAGAGACAGACCGACAGACAGACAGAGAGAGGAGAGACCGACAGACAGACAGAGAGGAGAGAGAACGACAGACAGACAGAGAGGAGAGAGACCGACAGACAGACAGAGAGGGAGAGTGTCTCCTCTCTCTCTGAGACTCTCTCTCTCTCCCCCCTCCTTCTTCTCTCTCTTTGTATTTGTACCCATCTCTCTATTGAGTCGGTGAAACCTCACTAGAAACTCTGGCAGGGAGGGAGAGATGGAGAGATGGAGTAAGACGAGATGTGAAATGAGTATAAATGGGGGTGTCAGTCTGAAAGGGGAAAGTTGGTTGTCCGTAAAAGGAAAGATGTATGAGAACATAAGTACAGGTAATTCCAGGTCTCCACAGAGAGAGAGTTTACTGTTCATTTTTTGTTTATTTCACTTTTGTTTAACCTACTTTACCTACTTTGCTTTGACAATGTTAACAAATGTTTCCATGACCTTGAATTGAATTTGTATTGAGAGAGAGAGACGACAGACAGACAGAGAGGAAGACCGACAGACAGACAGAGAGGAGAGAGAGACAGACAGACAGACAGACAGACAGAGAGAGAGAACCGACAGACAGAGAGGAGAGAGACCGACAGACAGACAGAGAGGAGACCGACCGACAGACAGACAGAGAGGGAAGACCGACAGACAGACAGACAGAGAGGGAAGACCGACAGACAGACAGACAGACAGAGAGGAGAGACCGACAGACAGAGAGGGAGAGAGACCGACAGACAGACAGAGAGGAGAGACAGACCGACAGACAGACAGAGAGGGAGAGACAGACAGACAGACAGAGAGGAGAGAGAGACAGACAGACAGAGAGGAAAGTGACTGACAGACAGACAGAGAGAGAGAGACTGACAGACAGACAGACAGAGAGAGAGACAGATGACAAACAGACAGAGAGGGAGAGGGACCGACAGACAGACAGAGAGGAAGACCCGACAGACAGACAGAGAGGGAGAAGAGAACGACAGACAGAGGGAGAGAGACAGACAGACAGACAGAGAGGAGAGAAACGACAGACAGACAGAGGGAGAGAGAACGACAGACAGAGAGGAGAGAGACCGACAGACAGACAGACAGACAGACAGACAGACAGACAGACAGACAGACAGACAGACAGACAGACAGAGGGAGAGAGACGACAGACAGACAGAGAAGGGAGAGAGACCGACAGACAGAAGACAGACCGACAGACAGACAGAGAGGAGAGAGACCGACAGACAGACAACAGACCCGACAGACAGACAGAGAGGAGAAACGCGAACGACAGACAGACAGAGAGAGAGACAGACCGACAGACAGACAGAAGGGAACGACAGACAGACAGAGAGGGAGAGAGCGACAGACAGACAGAAAGAAGAGAGACCGACAGACAGACAGAGGGAGAGAGACAACGACAGACAGAGAGGAGAGAGACAGACAGACAGACAGAGAGGGAGAGAGAAACGACAGACAGACAGAGAGGGAGAGAACGACGGACAGACAGAGGAGAGAGACCGACAGACAGAGAGGAGAGACACAGACAGACAGACAGACAGAGAGGAGAGACAGAGACGACAGACAGACAGAGAGGAGAGAGACAGACAGACAGAGAGGGAGGAGACAGACAGACAGAAGGAGAAGACAGACAGACAGACAGACAGACAGACAGACAGACAGACAGACAGACAGACAGACAGACAGACAGAGGGAGAGAGAGAACGACAGACAGACAGAGAGGAAGGAAGACCGACAGACAGACAGAGAGAGGGAGAGACAGACAGACAGACAGACAGACAGACAGACAGACAGACAGACAGACAGACAGACAGACAGACAGAGGGAGAGAGACCGACAGACAGACAGAGAGGAGAGAACGACAGACAGACAGAGAGGAGAGAGACCGACAGACAGACAGAAGAAGGGAGAGACAGACAGACAGACAGAGAGGAGAGAGACAGACAGACAGACAGAGAGGAAAGTGACTGACAGACAGACAGAGAGAGAAGACTGACAGACAGACAGACAGAGAAGACAGATGACAAACAGACAGAGAGGGAAGACCGACAGACAGACAGAGAGAGAGAGACCGACAGACAGACAGAGAGGGAGAAGACCGACAGACAGACAGACAGAGAGGGAGAGAGACAGACAGACAGAGAGGAGAGAGAAACGACAGACAGACAGAGAGGAGAGAGAAGACGACAGACAGAGAGGGAGAAGAGACCGACAGACAGACAGAGAGACAGACAGAAGACCGACAGACAGACACAGACAGACAGACAGACAGACAGACAGACAGACAGACAGACAGACAGAGAGGAGAGAGAGAGAGACAGACAGACAGAGAGGAGAAGAGACCGACAGACAGACAGAGAGGAGAAGAGACAGACAGACAGACAGAGAGGAGAGAGACAGACACAGACAGACAGACAGACAGACAGACAGACAGACAGACAGACAGACACAGACAGACAGAGAAGGGAGAGAAATCGACAGACAGACAGAGAGGGAGAGAGACGACAGACAGACAGAGAGGGAAAGACAGAAGACAGACAGAGGAGAGAGACAGACAGACAGACAGACAGAGAGGAGAGAGACAGACAGACAGACAGACAGAAGGAGTGACTGACAGACAGACAGAGAAGGAGAGACTGACAGACAGACAGACAGAGAGAGAGACAGATGACAAACAGACAGAGGGAGAGAGACCGACAGACAGACAGAGAGGGAGAGGGAACCGACAGACAGACAGAGAGGAGAAAACGACAGACAGAAGGGAAAGGGAGAGAGACAGACAGACAGACAGAGAGGAGAAGGAGAAGAGACAGACAGACAGAGAGGAGAGAGAACGACAGACAGAGAGGAGAAAGAACCGACAGACAGACAGACAGACAGACAGACAGACAGACAGACAGACAGACAGACAGACAGAGGGAACCAGACAGAGAGAGAGGAGACCGACAGACAGACAGACAGAGACGACAGACAGGAACCAAGACAGACAGAGAGGAGAGAGACCGACAGACAGACAAAGAGGAGAGAGACCGACAGACAGACAAGAGGGAGACCGACAGACAGACAGACAGGAGAGACAGAGAACGAGACAGACCGACAGACAGAGAGAAGAGGAGAACGACAGACAGACAGAGAGGAGAGAGACAGACAGACAGACAGAGAGGAGAGAAACGACGACAGACAGAGAGGAGAGAGACAGACAGACAGACAGAGAGGAAGAGACAGACAGACAGACAGAGAGGGAGAGAGAACGACAGACAGACAGAGGGGAAGCAACAGACAGACAGAGAGGGAGAGAGAACGACAGACAGAGGAGGAGACACAGACAGACAGACAGACAGAGAGGGAGGAGACAGACAGACAGACAGACAGAGAAGGAGAAACGACAGACAGACAGAGGGAGAGAGAGACAGACAGACAGACAGGAGAGGAGACTAACAGACAGACAGGAACCAGAGACAGACAGACAGACAGACAGACAGACAGACAGACAGACAGACAGACAGACAGACAGAGAGGAGAACGACAGACAGACAGAGGGAAAGAGACCGACAGACAGACAGAGAGGAAGACCAGACAGACAGACCAGAGAGGAGAGACAGACAGACAGACAGACAGAGAGACAGACAGACAGACAGACAGACAGACAGACAGACAGACAGACAGAGAGGAGAGAGACAGACAGACAGACAGAGGAGACCGACAGACAGACAGAGAGGGAGAGAGACCGACAGACAGACAGAGAGGGAGAGAGACAGACAGACAGACAGAGAGGGGAGAGAGACAGACAGACAGACAGAGAGGAAAGTGACAGACAGACAGAGAGAGAGAGACTGACAGACAGACAGACAGAGAGAGAGAGAGATGACACGACAGACAGAGGGAGAGAGAGACCGACAGACAGACAGAGAGGAGAGGACCGACAGACAGACAGACAGAGAGAGCGACAGACAGAGGGAGAGAGACGACAGACAGACAGACAGACAGACAGACAGACAGACAGACAGACAGACAGACAGACAGACAGAGAGGGAGAGACCGACAGACAGACAGAGAGGAGAGAGAGACCGACAGACAGAGAGGAGAGAAGACCGACAGACAGACAGAGAGGGAGAAAGACAGACAGACAGAAAAGAGGAGAGAGACAAACAGACAGACAGAGAGGGAGAGAAGAACGACAGACAGACAGGAGAGAGAGACAGACCGACAGACAGAGAGGGAGACGACAGACAGACAGACAGAGAGGAGACAACGACAGACAGACAGAGAGGGGAGAGACAGACAGACAGAGAGGGAGACAGAACAGACAGACAGAGGAGAGACAGACAGACAGACAGAGAGGAGAAGAACGACAGACAGACAGAGAGGAGAGAGAACGACGACAGACAGAGAGGGAGAGAGACCGACAGACAGAGGAGGAGAGGGAGACAGACAGACAGACAGACAGAGAGAGAGAAACGACAGACAGACAGAGAGGAGAGAGACAGACAGACAGAGAGGAGAGAGACTAACAGACAGACAGAGAGGGAGAGAGACCGACAGACAGACAGACAGACAGACAGACAGACAGACAGACAGACAGACAGACAGACAGACAGAGAGGAGAAAACGACAGACAGACAGAGAGGGAGAGAAGAGACAGACAGACAGACAGAGAGGAAAGAGAGACAGACAGACAGACAGAGAGGAGAGAGACAGACAGACAGACAGACAGACAGACAGACAGACAGACAGACAGACAGACAGACAGACAGACAGACAGACAGACAGAGGGAGAGACCGACAGACAGACAGAGAGGGGAGAGAGACCGACAGACAGACAGAGAGGAGAGAAACAGACAGACAGACAGAGGGAGAAGACAGACAGACAGAGAAGGAAAGTGACAGACAGACAGACAGAGAGAAGAACGACAGACAGACAGACAGAGAGAGAGACAGATGACAAACAGACAGAGAGGGAGACAGACAGACAGACAGACAGAGAGAGAGACCGACAGACAGACAGAGACCGACAGACAGATAGACAGAGAGGAGAGAGACCGACAGACAGACAGACAGACAGACAGAGAGAGAGACGACAGACAGAGAGGAGGAGACCGACAGACAGACAGAGAGGGAGAGAGACCGACAGACAGACAGAGAGGGAGAGAGACCGACAGACAGACAGAGAGGGAGAGAGACCGACAGACAGACAGACAGACAGACAGACAGACAGACAGACAGACAGACAGACAGACAGACAGACAGACAGACGAGACAGACCGACAGACAGACAGAGAGGAGAAACGACACGACAGACAGAGGGGAGAAGAGACAGACAGACAGACAGGGAGAGAGACAGACAGACAGACAGACAGACAGACAGACAGACAGACAGACAGACAGACAGACAGAGAGAGAGGGAACCGACAGACAGACAGAAAGGAGAAAACGACAAAGACAGACAGAGAGAGGGAGACCGACAGACAGACAGAGAGGAGAGAGACAGACAGACAGACAGACAGAGAGGGAAGAGACAGACAGACAGACAGAGAGGAAAGTGACTGACAGACAGACAGAGAGACAGACTGACAGACAGACAGACAGAGAGACAGACAGATGACAAACAGACAGAGAGGGGAGAGAGACCGACAGACAGACAGAGAGGGAGAGAGACCGACAGACAGACAGAGAGGAGAGAGAACGACAGAACCGAGAGGAAGACAGACAGACAGACAGAGAGGGAGAAACGACAGACAGACAGAGGAAGAGAACGACAGACAGAGAGGGAGAGAAGACCGACAGACAGACAGACAGACAGACAGACAGACAGACAGACAGACCGACCGACAGACAGACAGAGAGGAGGAGAACGACAGACAGACAGAGAGGAGAGAGACCGACAGACAGACAGAGAGGAGAAGACAGACAGACAGACAGACAGACAGACAGACAGACAGACAGACAGACAGACAGACAGAGGAGAGAAGACCGACAGACAGACAGAGAGGGAGAAGGCGACAGACAGACAGAGAGGGAAAGACCGACAGACAGACAGAGAGGAAGACAGACAGACAGACAGAGAAGAGACAGACAGACAGACAGAGAGGAAAGTGACTGACAGACAGACAGAGAGAGAGAGACTGACAGACAGACAGACAGAGAGAGAGACAGATGACAAACAGACAGAGAGGAGAGAGACCGACAGACAGACAGAGAGGAGAGAGAGACCGACAGACAGACAGAAGGGGAGAGAAACGACAGACAGAGGAGGGAAGACAGACAGACAGACAGAGAGAGAGGGAGAGAGACAGACAGACAGAGAGGAGGAGAACGACAGACAGACAGAGAGGGAGACCGACAGACAGACAGACAGACAGACAGACAGACAGACAGACAGACAGACAGACAGACAGACAGACAGACAGACAGACAGACAGACAGAGAGGAAGACCGACAGACAGACAGAGAAGAGAGAAGAAGACAGACAGACAGAGAAGGGAGAGAGACCGACGAACAGACAGAGAGGAAGACCGACAGACAGACAAAGAGGAAAGACCGACAGACAGACAGAGGAGAGAGAACGACAGACAGACAGACAGAGAGAGAGACAGACCGACAGACAGACAGAGAGGGAGAAAACGACAGACAGACAGAGAGGAGAAAAACGACAGACAGACAGAGGAGAGAGAACGACAGACAGAGAGGAGAAGACAGACAGACAGACAGAGGGGAGAGAGAAACGACAGACAGACAGAGAGGGAGAGAGAACGACAGACAGAGAGGAGACCGACAGACAGACAGACAGACAGACAGACAGACAGA